>NC_058133.1:157611878-157636537 GCF_016433145.1 Gracilinanus agilis | reverse complement strand
GGCGAAATAGTTCTTAATGATTGCCTTAATTTCCCCTTCCTTATAGGCGAGGTCTCCCTTTTCATCTCTAATACTGTCAATTTGGTTTTCTTCTTTCCTTTTTCTTATTAGATTGACTAGTACTTTGTCTATTTTATCTGTTTTTTCAAAGTACCAGCTTCTAGTCTTATTTATTAATTCAATAGTTCTTTTACTTTCGATTTTATTAATTTCTCCCTTAATTTTTAGTATTTCTAATTTAGTTTTCATCTGGGGGTTTTTTATTTGTTCGCTTTCTAATTTTTTGAGTTGCATGCCCAATTCGTTAATCTCTGCCCTCCTTAATTTGTTAATATATGCACTCAAGGATATAAATTTCCCCCTGAGTACTGCTAGGTGGCTTGGTGGATTGAGAGTCAGGCTCAGAGATGGGACATCCTGGGTTCAAATCTGGCCTTAGATGCTTCCTACTATGTGACCCTGGGCAAGTCACTTAACCCCCATTGGCTAGCCCTTACAACTCTTCTGCCTTAGAACCAATATCTAGTATTGATTCTAAGATGGAAGATAAGGATTTTAAACAAAAATCTACCTTCCTATCCCAATAACCCTTTCCCAAGGTATCTGTCCCAAAAGTTGTAGTATAATTTTAAGTTACTAAAGCTTAAAACCACAGTTAAACTCTTGGGATTTCTATATATTCTTTCTATTAGTAGACCCTCAGCAGTTAGTTGATTTGTAGTTTATCAGCTCAATACTTTATAACTCTTAAAGTAGTCATATGTAAAGGAGCTGACTGATTGTAATGCACTTCAGCCATCTTTAACTTAGTCAGTGATCTGCCTTAAAACAAGTCTTTATAGTACATTTATCTGAGGTGTCAGTTTTATCTTGGATCATCAGAACAATCTATGTCTTTTGAGTATTTTTATCTGAAGGGATGTATTTCTTCTTAAGCCGATTTTAGCCTCTGTTTCTTATACAAACAATCTTTTTTTTCTGCCCTTTTCAGCAAGCAAAATGTCCATGTAACAAAGGGAAGTACCTTAAATTAGATAGATTGATAGATAATGTATGTGCATATTACATTTGTGTGTGTGTGTGTGTGTGTGTGTGTGTGTGTGTGTGTGTTTATGTTAGTATCTGCAAAAAGGAGGCAGCGAACATCATGAAACTAACTGGATGATATTGCAGATTAAACAAGGCTTGTTTTGCCCCTTCTTTTCCCACCTCTACTTCTGACTCTGAATTTCTCCACCATTCCACAGCTGTCTTTTCATCTTGGAAGATCCCTCCATCTCTGTGCTCTCCTTCATTTGGGGGGATTCTTCCAAAAGCCTCCATTTTGAGGAGGTATACAAGCCATCCTTCCTCTTTCACTTCTTTTCCAGCTCTTTTTCTCACCCTTCAGACTTTCCTGCTAATCCCCAGAAGCCAGGTATGGAAGCAGATTGGTGGCACGATGGATGGAATTCTGACCTAGGATTCAGGTCCACAATTTACATCTAGTCTCAGATATTTATTAGCTATATGATCCTGGTCATTTACTTTCTGTCTTACTTAAGTCTCCTCTGTTAAATGGGGATAATAATAATAACAACACTACCTCCCCAGATTGCTGACAGGATCAAATGAGGTAATATTTGTAAAGTATCTAGCACAATACCTGGCAAATAGTAGGTACTTAACAAATGGCAGAGGATGGATGAAAGTGAGCAGTCTTTTATGTAAAGTTTTACTTTATTCTTCCAAACTAGATCATTGGTAATACAACTCTCTTGGTAAATACCATACCTTGAAGAGCCAGGCTTATTTTTCTTGGATATATTCATCAAATGGTCAGGATTTGTTATGTTTTACTGCAGGATCCTATTTCCATGAATTTGGGATGAGCCTTACAATGTACATCCCTACATTGATCAATAAATGCCAGACCAGCTCATGAATTGGTGAGAAGAGAAAGCTTGGAAAAAATAAAATCTAGACCAACCCAAAACATCATGACAACCATTTCAGGAGCTTCCATGTTCTCCTTCATAAGGTCTTCATAGAAACTGAAATAGAATTGACTGATTTGAGTTTAATAAGACAGGAAGATATAGGGGGAAGAATGTTAAATTTCACATCAAAACACTTAGGTTTAAATCTTGACTTTTCAAGATTATTTGTATAACCATGGGCAAATCATTTAACCTTTCTAGGCCTCAGTTTCCTTTTTTGAAAATATGTATTCTAGTCTACATTATCTTTAACATACATTCTGGTTGTTAATTTAAGATCCTATCAACCTCTTCTTTTTTTCTCAGATCCTCTAGAAGCAACATAAATGAAGAAAGCTGCTGCATGACCAAAGCTAGGTAGAAGGAGAGAAGACAAGGAATCCAGCCTTGAATTATCCATAAATTACATAAGAAATAGTTCATAGACAAATAAGAGCCTGATAAATAATCCCACAAAAAATACTCATTTTCCTTTCCCCCTCACTCCAATCATTTAATATAAATTATTTGCTTTTGAGCAATGGAGCCAGTTACTTAGGAACACAGACTGAGAATTGCCAGGGACCTTAGAGGTTATCTTGTTCACCTTTTTTTTTTTTTTTAAATAAGGGGTTAAGTAACTTGGCCAAGGTCACAAATGGAAGAGGCAAGATTCAAACCCAGGCCCTCTGATTCCAAATCCAGTACTTTTTTTTTTTTTTTTTTTTTTTACCATAGCACCTTCCCTTTTCAAGGCAAGAATATGGTACCTATTGAGAGATTATCAAAAATAAAAGAAAAAATAAACAATTTTGTTCAATGGATAGTAAAATGACCTGCTAGAGATGGCCAAAGGCTACGTAGGGGAGACAATCTACTTTTTTTTACTAGTATCCTGTTTTTTTGCAGTCTCAGACTATAGACTCTTAAAGCCAAGGACATAACACTAACTTTTCCTTACATCCAAGCTTGCCAGGATAAAAAGACAATCTGTTTATTTAAAAGTCATTTTGAGCTCCCTGAAGAAAAAAGGCTAATGAAGAAGGCCCAAAGCAGAATATTAAACACATGTTCTCCCCTTACAGAGTCTTCATTCCAAACTAATTTATAACCTAAGACTCTACCCAGGATCCTGATATAGAACATGTGTTTTGTTTTGTCTTGACCAGGAGATGTGAATTCTAACTAGTATTGTCCCATTTATCTTATTCCATAACTAGTCATCTATCTTTCTTCTTGGCAAGCCTAAACCCCAACCAGAAAGTTCTTTGAATGCATGGAGCCTGAGAAGCAGGGTCCCTTTTCTTTTGTTTCCTCATCTTTAAAACAATAGGAATTGGACCAGATGGTTTCTATGGTTTTCTTCCAGTTCAGACATTCTCTTTCTGCAATTGTAATCAGTACAATTTATTTCATACATTTTAGTTTTGTCTCTTCAGCTAGATTGTAAACTCCCTGACAGCAGGAATAAAGCTCTATGCTTTTTTTTCTTGTACAGTGGTACCTTGATACTCATCATTAATTTGTTCCAGAAGGCAGGTCGTGTACCAAAAAGGTCGAGTGCCAAATGAATTTTTCCCATAAGGTATAATATAAATTGAATTAACCTGTTTCAGACATCCAGAAAACCCAGATTTTATAAGACATTATATATTAATGAAGTTGTATTTTACTAAATAAACATTCATAATACAGAGACATAAATTTAAAAAAATAACTAAATTAAATTAAATAACTTTAACTTAACTTTACCTATGTTGAAATGAGTTCATGGCCTATGGGGATAGTGGGGAACAGAAATGTTATTGCCTAGAAGAGGATTCCCCTTCCATAATATCTGAGGGCAACTGCCCTTCTGGAGTTCTGTCTCTCTTTTCTGTCCTTTTTATCATCATGGATCCCAGTTTGAAATTTAACAGGTATAAGCTTCAGAAGAAACCTGTCTAATGATGTTTGTTTCAGTCTACATTTCAACATTCCTCTAATGTGGGAAATGGTCTGGTCATTTAACAAATTTAGAATTCTGCTTGTTAAAGCTTTTTTAAGGTGATAGTTTTCAATAACATGTTGTTCTTCCACCTATTTTGCGATTAATGAATTGGGAACAGCCTCCTCCTCACCTGAAGAAAATTTCCTGGCCACTAGCTGTTGCTGCTCTCTTTAAAGGTCCTCAGTGTTGAAGTCCCCTTTATGTTCCTGAACTAACCCGAGATCCTTTTTTAGGCTGGAGCAAGCATATGTTTTTCAGATTGCAACGCCAACAAGTTCTAGCAAGTATGTCAAGTGCCAAATAAATGTGGAATGCCAATAATGATTTTTTCTCATCAAAATGCATAAAATATCAAAAGTGGCCAGTTCCCAAACCTTTGAGTACCAATGTTTGACTTATTTCCCACTATCACAGTATAGAGTGCCATAGTTGTTGTTGTTGATATTGTTTGTCCTCTTTTTTTAAAAGCCTTACCTTCTGTCTTTGAATCAATACCATATTTTGGTTACAAAGCTGAAGAGAGGTAAGATCTAGGGAATTGAGGTCAAAGGACTGTAACAGTAAAATTAGGACTTGCCAAAACACTGTAATAATAAAATTAGGACTTGGGTCGTTGGAATTTTATAAAGTTTATTAGAATTAATTGGATAGGTAAAAGATCAGAATAGAAGTAAAATAGCCCAACCTAAACTATCACGTGGGTGGTCCTACACTTGGCGATGTGGGTGACACAAACTCACACACACTCACATAGACACAAGTGATTATCCAGTGATTTCTCTCATACCATTCTGGCTTCTGGCCCAAGTTCAAACTCACATCAGGTACCCATAGTCAAAAAAGGGAAAAGGATAAATTTCCTTTTCACAGGACTTACCCCAGATCACCCAGCTAGGAAGTGTCTGAGGCCAGATTTGAACCTAGGACCTCTCATCTCTAGCCCTGGCTATATATCCCCTGACATTCTTCTGTCCCACTGTCCTTCATTTTTGAAGAGGACCAATGACATTAGGGGTGATGTCTTGACTAAAGCAAGAATTGGATTTAAACAAGGCAGAGATTCACAAAGCTGTCAGCCTCACTCCCTCTTCCAGAGTCATTGGAGTCCAGTGGTAAGACAATGGCCCAGTGGATGACCTTGGTGTCTTGGATGTCTGACCAGGCTCTAAGCACTCTACAGAGCCTACTTCAGCCACCTTTATGGCCTTTGAAACAAACTTTTCTCATCCACCCATTCTGTTAGAGGAAATTTTCAATGCTTGGAGTAGACATCCCCCATGGGTTTGAGCTCTGAATCTTAGGGCAGGCAGAATTAAGAGATTAGAGCTTTATACTTTTTACAGTTTAAATGTACAGTGAAGGGGCATTTGGGTGGTTCAGTGGATGGAGAGCCAGGCCTAGAGATGGGAGCTCCTGGGGTTCAAATCTGGCCTCAGACTCTTCCTAACTGGGGGACCCTGGACAAGTCACTTAACCCCCATTGCCTAGCCATAACTGCTCTTTTGTCTTGGAACCAATACACGGTATTGATTCTAAGGTGGACAGTAAAGGTTTTAAAAGAAATTTACAGTTAGATGTTGGGGACATTTGGCATGTGGGGTGTTTTGTTGTTGTTGCTGTTGTTTTGCATAGTTGGAATCGTTAGAAATCAGCAGCTTGGTGGTTCATTAGATAAAGTATGGAAGCTAGAGTCAGAAAGACTCAATTTTCTGAGTTCAAATATGGTCTCAGACATTTACTACCTGTAGGACCATGGTTTCTCATCTTTCAAATGAGTTGTAGAAGGAAATGGCAAACCTCTCTAGTATCTTTGCCTAGAAAACCCAGACACAACTAAAAAACAACAAAAATCAGTACATATTCTATAGTATAAGTTTCTGGATTTAGAGATTTGGATTTTGGAGGGGAGGGAAGTTATTGGATTTTTCATATTTCTTTTTGTTCCTTACAATATTGTGTCTGTTAGACATTTTAACTTACAAAAGACTTTTCTCAGAACAACCTTTTGAAATGGATCTGCATAAACACCCTCATTTTACAGATAAAAAATTCTGAGGTCCCAAAAAGTTAAGTGAGTTTTCAGACAATTAATAAAATGACAGAGTCAAGATGGAAACTCAGAGGTGTCATGATTCCTAGTCTGACCAACACTTTTCATATTGCTATTATGTTTAGACTAGACTCTGTGTTTTGTTTAGAATGCGATAGGCAGGAGGTATTGAAAAACGTTATATAGTAGCAATCATTCATCATTCATACATTCAACGGATACTTATTTGAGTACCCTTTATGTTCAAGCCACTGTGCTTGGTGCTTTAGGGGCACACGAAGATGGCAAAGATAACCTAGGCTTGGAGAGCCTTGTAATCTATGGCAATCCTTTAAAGTATAATTTTAAAATCAATTTTTTAAAGGGCTCATATTTGCAGTTTAAAATGTAAAGGCTCCCATTTATTTCTTTCTAAGCCAGTAGATATAATCACTATGGCTATTTTTGAACCTTTTTCCCCAGCCCATGGGCATTATCTTATTCTTTACAGTCTTCCCAGAAACACAGATTTTCTAAAGAAGTATTTGAGCAATTGACCTGCTGGCAGATTTTTGGTAATAATAGTGTATCGTATTCCTTAGCACCTATCTTTGCTTTTTTTTTTAAACTCTTACCTTCTACCTTAGAATCGATACTGTGTATTGGTTCCAAGGCAGAAGAGTAGTAAGAGCTAAGCAATTGGGGTTAAGTGACTTGTCCAGGGTCACATAGCTAGGAAGTGTCTGAGGCCAGATTTGAACCTAGGACCTGCAGTCTCATGGACTGGCTCTCAATTCACCGAGTCACCCAGTTGCCCCCTTAGCACCTATCTTTGGAGCTATCAGTGAATAGAATGTTGGATATGGAATTAGGAAGACCTGAGTTCAAATCCAGCCTCATACACTTACTAAGTGTGTGACTGTAAAGTCATGGTTAAGCTTAATTTCCTCATCTGTAAAATGAGGATAATAATAGCACCTATCTCCTGGGGTTATTAGGAGGATCAAACGAGATCATATTTATGAAGTGTTTTATAAACCTTAAAGCAAAATATAAATGCTAGTTATTATTACTAAAGCTATAAGGGATCATTGAGATAATATATTCCAAGTTATTTATTTTATAGATGAGGAAACTGAAGCCTAGAAAAGACCTCTGCCTTGCCCAGGGTCACCCAAGTAGTAAACAGCATTTAGGGTTTTAAACCTAGGTCTTCTGACTCCAGTGTCAATATTCTTTTCATTGTCCCATGTTGCCTCCTCAGAGGAGAAATAACTTCTTCCTTGCCACTAGAATTCCCCTCAGCTGAGAGCTAGCTGTGCTATTTGCAAATATTATCCAAAGGAAAGCACTCCTGTTAGGAGATTTACAAGTCTCACTTGCTCTGCAAACTGTAAGAGATGACATCATGCAAGAAACATCCAGAGATACCTCTGAAGACAAGGTGGCTGTGCTGAGTTGGAAGGGAATACCCAGAAAGCAGGGAGAGAGAAGAGAGAAGAAGAGAGAGAGAGAGAGAGAGAGAGAGAGAGTCTTCATGCCTTCCAGAATGTGAATGCCAGTGGGAGTGGGGGCTTTGTGACTCCAAGCAGACATGCATTCTTAGATGATGAATGACAACCTCTGACCAGCTTTCATTTGGCTGTCAGGGGCTGATGAGGTTTGGAATGGGGTTGGAACAGGGTGAAATGGTGATCTGGGAAGGGTAGGGCTTGCTTCTATGAACCCAATGAAGTGAGACATCACCCTGCCTCTTGGGAAAGAGGAATCAATGACCCATTTTGTTTTTAGCCAATGGATTGCATGTCTCCTTAATCAGTACTTCTGTGTATCGCCCCCCTCCCAGATCCTTCCCCTTCTCACACACACACACACACACACACACACACACACACACACACACACACACATTCAAAATGGCGTTCAGAGATGAAATGAAATATCTTCGTCTTTCATGGGTGGAATGGATGTCCAGAGGTGAATGATTTTCCAAGGTTGTTAAATTTATTTGTGGTAGGACTGGAATTTGGACTTGTGAAGTTAAGTGATATAGACTCACACAAATATACTGATAAAACACTTTCCACCAGCTGCTAATTATGCTTCTCCCCAGACTCTGACATCTTCCTGTGCCCTTTTACTTCATGAAGAAAATAATGGGGCTTAGAACTATACCAAGTAAGAAGTTTGCAACAATCAGGGAATCTTCAGAATCCTCCTACTTTCCAAGTGCAGATATCGGTCTTTGTGGGTTCACATCCTCAACTGGCCCTAGAAATCTCTCCCTACACACTTACTATGGAAATCCAGGGCTCCTGAAAAAGCCTTTCTTCTTTCTTCCACTCCCTGAGCAGGATTCCAAGACTGCTTTTTTGCCTCCTTACATTTTATCTCTAATCTACAGATTCCATTTTCTCCTGTGAACAGTTGACTTGTTTCTGAATTATTTCTTATTTATCTAGTATGTAGCTTGCAATGTTTCGTACATATATATGTGTGTGTTTTCTATCAGTTTCCTCCGTTAGATTGTAAGCTCCTTGAGGGCAGGGATTGTCTTTTGCCTTTTGTATCCTTTGTGCTTATCATAATACTTGATATGTAGTAGTCACTTAATAAATGTTGATTGTATTGTATTGAATTATTTTCCTCATTTATCCTTATGATAAACAGCCAGAAACCATAGGTGATTACTGAAAACTAATATATGTCAATTGAAAAATGTGCTAAATTTTGTTTCCCCATATAATCAAAGAAAGTTGCAGGCCACTAGCGTAGACAATAGGTGAGGCTGGAATAGAAATACAGGGAAGTGTGTGATGGTAAATGTTTAACAAGGCTTATGTCAGAAAGTAGTGTGAGATGAGTTTGGAAAGATAGATTACAGAACCTCGAATTCAACATTAAGGAATTTGGACTTCATCCTGTAGTCATGGAATATTTGGGGGTAATAAAGGAGAGTAAAGGGGGAGGAGAAAAATGGGGAGGAAAAAAAGGATGCTTTAGGAAGATTACTTTCCTAAAGAACGATGGAAAAATGCATGTCGAAAGAATGTGGGCTGCCACAAATTATAACAATGACAACTGGAGCATGAGAAGTGGTCGAAAAGACATCATCAAGGAAATGTATGACAAGACCACGAGAGCCTCTAAAGCAAAGACTGATGGACAAGTCCAAGTGCTCTACTTATCTTATCAAAAGAACCAGATGAAGGTTTCCAGTGTGTTAAGGAGAGCTGCCATGGAGGATTTACAGGACAACATGGACAAGAGTCATGTTGGCTGAGAAACACAGTGCTTGGCAAGTAGTAAGTGCTTGTTGACTGGACTTGACTTGAAGGCGTGGGAAAGTCGTGGGTGCCACTTATGGAGGGAGCACTCACACTGATTGAACAATCATCCATAGAAGGATGGAAGTCTGTTGTTTGCAGTGAGTAGCAAGAGGGAAGAAACTGGTAGCAGGGTGAATATTTTAAAGTCTCCTGGGGAGAAGGGTCAGTTAGGTGGTTCAGTGGATAGAGCCCCAGACTTGGAGAAAGGAGGTTCTGAATTCAAATTTGACCTTCAGACTTTTGCTAACTTTGTGACCCTGGGCAAGTCAATCCCCATTGCTCAGTCCTTATCACTCTTCTGCCTTGGAACCAATACTTAATATTGATTCTAAGACAAAAGGTAAGGGTTTATTTTTTAAAAAGCAAAAACTCAAGCCTTTGGGTTAGAGCAAGCAAGTGAGGGAAACCAGAGAAAGAACTCCATAGAGGTAAAAATCTATCAATCTCTCCCCTTTCTCTAAATCCACGATCCTCCTAAGCCTTGGTGTTCCAGCCAAAAAAGACCTCCAGACTCAGAGAAAGATAGAAAGAGAATCGAGCTCATGATGAAAATCAGCCCTTACAAAACTGCATTCTGATGAGTCAGGAGTAAATCCATCCCAAACATAAGGATTAAATTTCCCCTCAGATACACAGGGGGTATAAACGGAAGGGGTGGGGTGTTGGGAGAGAGAAGTAACTAGCCAAAAGAAAGCCTGAGTTTTGTCAAAAAGGAGTATTTGAAACCTAATGACAGATGTTTTGTGAGCCCTAAATCTTCTCAGTGTCACCCATTTTCTAGATACCAGAGGCATTTACTTTATTCCCATGTGAAGCCAGGTGTTTGTCCTTAGGAAGAGAGCTATAGAACTGAACTAAGGGGCAGCTAGGTGGTACAGTGGATTGAAAGCTAGGCCTAGAGATGGAAAGTCCTGGGTTCAAGTCTGAACTCAGCACCCCTTAGCTGTGTGACCCTAGGCAAGTCACTTAACCCCTTTTGCTTACCTCTTACTCATTTGTCTTGGAAACTATACACAGTATTGATTCTAAGATGGAAGGTGAGGGTCTAAAGAAAAAGAAAAAAAAGAACTGAACTGAATCCTAGAACTCTCAGACTGTAATCTGAGAATTGGAAGGGACCTCAGATATCATTGAATCCAATCACCCCCCCCCCCCCATTCTAGCCCCTACCTACCACTTCCTACACAAATCCCCTCTATCACAACCATGCAACTTCCTGAATACCTCCAAGAATGGGGAACTTTGGGCTTGTCTTCAAAAGGGAAAGGGGAGAAGCACCCCTCTCTTTAATATGCTATACTGGGTGCAGGGGTTTGTTTTGCTAGCTTTTGCCTTCTGATGTCTTTTCCTGTGGTCTGGCAGCCCACAAGACTCCTCCAGGTCCTATCTCCCTCCCCAAAGCTCACTTTACTTGTTCAGCATCTTCTCAGCTGGAGGCTACCCCCTGATCAAAACTCAGGATTTGTGTAATGCACCATTTATTGCTCCCTAGAGTGAAAGTTTGTAAGATGCCAAAGGAGAAGTTCAACTAAGGGCTAAACTAGATATAGGCCAGCCTCTCCCCACTGACAATTTTTCTCACAGAACCTCAGAGGTCTTCTATTCCAGACCCATATGCAGAAGAATCCCATCTATACCTTGGTGAGGGTGAAGGGAGGAAAGTAGATAGGAGGAAGGATGGATGGGAAAAAGGAGAGAAGAAGGTAGAGGAAGGGAAAGGAAGGTAATGGTCCCTAGTGGGAAATTGACCAGATCCCTAAGGGGCCTGAGAGCAATTTAGGTTTTAGAATAGCTAGGTTTTATTTAAATTAGAAAAGGGGAAGGTCTAGGGAAAACTAGGAGGTAGATAGAAGGGGGAAAGGCAACAAGAGAGAGAGCTCAGGATCAGAGAGCCTCAGGCTCCAGAGAGTGAAAAGGCGCCAAACTTTCTCTTTTATACTTTCTCCAACACCTCCCACAAAGGAAGTGGGAGGTGTTGGGGAAAGTTGTAGCAGGGAGCCCTGGGAGATTAGTCTCCCAGGGCTTAGAGTAATTTTTAAATGACATACCTTCCCTGACAAGTTCCTTGATTTAAAACCCCTAAGTGAGGAGGAATCCACCACCTTCCTAAGGGTATTAAAACAGCTTTAAGTGTTAGTGAGTTTTCCCTTACAAATTTACTTTTCTGAGATTATTCATCTAGTAGGCTAGAGTACCAAGTGATAAACTAATCATTCTTACAAATCAAGCTATTTAATGAAAAGAGGCAGCCAATTGGTACAGTAGATAGAGTGCCAGGACTGGAGTCAGAAGACTGGAATTAAAATCAAGTTTCAGACACTTCCCTGGGCAAGTCACTTAATCCAGTTTGCCTCAGTTTCCTCATCTGTAAAATGAAGTGGAGAAGAAAATGTCAAATCACTCTAAAAACTTTGCCAAGAAAACCTCAAAAGAGTTCACACAACTGAAATGACTCAATAGCAACAAGGATCTGACTTCTGACATTGCTACTCAGTTGAAATTGTTCATTTTAAAATGATCATTGATCTCTTAATCATGATACTTAATGGCCCTTTCTCACCTCTCATCCTGCCTTAGTTCTTTGTGTCATTTAACACTTTTGAACACAACCTCCTCTTAGATTTTCTTCTTTCTGTTTTTTTTTTAGTGATATTCTCTCTTGACTCTTCTTACTTGTGTGATCTCTTCTCAGTCTCTGTCAATAGTTTATTACGGAAATATGGAAATAGGTCTTGATCAATGACACATGAAAAACCCAATGGAATTGCTCATTGGCTATGGGAGGAGGTGGGAGCAGGAAAGGGAAAGAACATGAATCATGTAACCATGGACAAATATTCTAAATTAATTCATTAAATAAAAATTTTCAAATAAAAAAAGTTATTTATGTACTCTGTGCTAGCTACGCTAAGTGTATATCCCCAAGAATCTCTTTCTACACTCTCACTTTTTTTTAAATCTCATTAGCTCCTATGGGGTCAGTTCTCATCTCTGTGTAGATGACTCCCCAATTTAAACATCCAGCCCTTGTCACTCTCTAGAGCTCCAGACCCCCATCACCAACTGCCAACTGGACAGATGTCCCCAAAGCATCTCAAACTCAGCATATTCAAAAACAGAATTTATTATCTTTTCCCTCAAAATTTGTCCTTTTTCCTCCAAGGTTTTCTTGTGTTTTACTTTTTTTTTTTCTAATTTTTAATTTATTTTCATTAACAAGTCAACTGGGCATTGGAATTCCAGGCAAAACAAACTCTGAGGGGTTCCCTTCTCTCTGTGTTCTGGTCAGTGTTATCTTTCTCTTTCCCCTCTTGGCTGGTCCCCATCTCCACTCTTTGAGGATGTAACTCTAAATCCCCACTCCTCTTGACCCTCAGGCTTCCTCCTCCACCCCAGTCCGGGCTCCTGTAGGGCCTTCTAGCCTTTAGAGTGGACAACTTCCACCACTTGGATGAGCAGAGTTTATAACTAGAATTCTTCTGGTAAGATGGACAGCCACCAATCCTGACCATCTTCCCTTTTGCCTTGTTCTAAGGTCCTCAGGACTTTACCATCTTCCCTGTTGCTCCACTTCCCCAAACCTCTCTATTTGCATACCCAGGAATTAGCATTGTTCCACATATAGTAAGCAGTTTAAAAATGTTTTAAAACATTTAAAATCTAAAAAAAATTTTTTTTAATCTAAAACATTAAAAAAGTTAAAAAAATACAAGAGAATCCCTAATCCAATCCCTCTTCCATAATAGGCAGCATTTATATGCTAACTTTGCATATATCCTACCATTTGATTCTCACAACAACCTTGTGAGGTAGGTGCTCTTCGTTGCTGCTGAATCATTTTCAGTCATGGCAGACTCTTTGTCACCCCTTATGGGGTTTTCTTGACAAAGATGCTGGAGTAGTTTGCCATTTCCTTCTCCAGCTCATTTTATAGAAAAGAAAACTGAGACAAACAGGGTTAAGTGACTTTTCCAGGGTCACATAGCTATTAAGTGTCTGAGGCCAGATTTTAACTTAGAAAGATGAATCTTCCTGACTGTGAACCTAGTACTCTATCCACCGTGCCACCTCAAGTGCTTTTACTATCCTCATTTTACAGATGAGGAAACTGAAGTAAAAGAGAAATTAAGTGACTTGCCCAGGGTTACAAAATTAAGTATCTGAGGTAAAATTTGAACTCACATCTTTCTAATACCAAGCCCAATGCTCTATCTATCCACTGAACCATCCAGCTACCATAGGATTTAAAAAAATATTTGAAGATAGTCATGATGTCCCTCCCAAATCTTCTCTCTTTTAGGCTAAACATCCCTAATTTCTCCAATCATTCCTACCCATTCATGAACTTATGGCCCTGTATCATTCTTGGCACCTTCCTGAGATATCCCAGTTTAAGCAATTTGTGTTCCAGAAAATGTGTGTAGAAATGGAACCCTTGTGAATTAAATTGAATTTCAAGTATACTAAAGGTACTGGCAATAAGAGTATTTAAATATAAATAAATATAAATAAACAATATTATAATAAATATAATAACATAATATAAATAAAATAATATAAAAATTTAAAAAATAAGAAACTTTTAAAAAAAGCAAATGAGGTTAAATGATTTGCCCAGTATCACACAGCTAAGAAGTATTTGAGGTCAGATTTGAACCCAGGTCCTCTCATCTCTAGGCCTGGTACTTCATCCCCTGTGCCACCTAGCTGCTCCCAGTGAAGTCATTTATAAAAGGAATCATGACCTCCCCTTTGCCCCAGTTAACTTGGAAAATAATTTTGTCTTAAAATCTGAGGAATTTACTGAGAGAAAAGTTAGCATGTGTGTAAGTGTAGGTCCCTCCCAGCAGAAGAAAACACATACTGAAGAGGTGGTGACCAGGGAGTTTAAAAGTCAGCACTACAAGATGGAGAGGGAGGAGGCTTGAGATAACCTCCTGAACAGGCAGGATGTCCAAGCAGAAGAAAAGAGGGTGCGATGCTCCTGAACAGAGGGCAGAAGGTCTAAGCCGGAGAAGGGATTAGAGGCTCATTATTGGTTCCCAAGAGGACAGGATATCCAAGTAAGAGATGGAATTAGGGGCTCCAGTTTGCATATTGGCACCAAATGGGTTGGGCATTGTCTGTTCAGTTAATCTCATCACCACTGCCAGGAGTTCTGGAATGAAAGTCATGACGACTTCTGGCTGGATTTAGCAGATGAATTCCTGACAATCATACAGTCCATTATTACAGTTTTAAATCTCCTGGTTATTCTACATTGTATTTTAAATATCCATAGTTACCAGCCCCAACCCTCACATTAATTATATAAGTTTAGTTGTTTGTATATTGCATTTGCATTTGGGTGAACCTCAAACAGAGCTCAAGAATCTCCACTGAACCTCCTTAACCAAAGGGGTTAATTTCTCTTGATAAGATTAGTACTTTGGCAAAATGTAGATTAGCTTGGCCCTAAGTGTTCTTCTTGAGCCCATAATACCACATTAAAGAAGACTGATTGAAGAAGACAGTCCAAATCTCTAGGTTAGACTCTTAGAATCTTAACCTTTAAAATAAAAGGCTCAGGAGGCTGAAAATGGAAAGCAGGAGATAAAGATATCTAGAATGGAGAGGAGCTGCACACAAAGCTTTCGTTCCTGGGAAGGGAAGCCTAAATGTGAAAAGTCCCTTGAGGCAGGCACCATGTGACCTTCCCAAGATGGTAGTGGATGGAGGCAGTGGTAGAAGAGATAGAGTTATTAGACTAAGTCAGGAGCTTAAGTCAGGAACTGAAAAAATGAGTAGTAATGTTAGGCAGGTGTGGAAATTCTTGAACCAATTGGGAGGATATAAAGTCAATGAGCAAAAAGAGTCAAACTCACAGTGTCCAAAAGGAAACTCTGACTTTTCTCTTCACTGGTGCTATGAGTTAAGTAAATGCCTGAGGAGAAGATTGAACTCAGGTGGTCCTAATTCAAAGCCCACCATTCTATCCGCTGAGCAATCTAGCTGTCACAGAACAGTTTTGCGGATCACAAGTTCACGTAAGGTCTACAACTCTCATGGCCTCAAGTGCTCTTTTTCCTCATCCTATAAAGACAAGACATGGCTTTGACTGGAGAATAGTACCATAAATCTAGAAGACTGTTATTTAGGTTTCTGAGAGATGGTGATGGCATGGGCATTGTACCCCCAAAACCATAGAAGTGTTTCAGGCAAACTGTAAGCAAGGAAATCCTTTGCTCCCTTACATTCTTGTGACTCCTAAGCCCAATCATCTGAAAACTCCTATAAGACCCTGAGAAGATTATCCTCCTTGGACAGTCCTTTAGATGTGGCGACATGGAAATCTAGAGATCCCAAACTTGTGGCCTGGTGGGATCTGATGAACCCCAAGTTTTAGAATTAGCTTGTAAGTTGGAGACCCCAAAACCCCAACAACCCCAGTTAGGTGGAGCTAGACATAAGCTGAGTGCCCCTTTTTGCCTTAGAAGCTTCTCCTATTGTACCACATCCAGCCCCCTTTCGAGGATCGAACTTGGGACCTTCACCTTATGAAACTGACCCACTGCCTACTGCGCTAAGAATGCACTCAGCTTATGTCTAGCTCCACCTAACTGGGATTGTCATTTACCTTAGGGTCCATTATTCAGTCTGAAACTGCTAGCCTGAGATTCCCTTCAGGGTAGATTCTCATGGGAACAGGGAATAAGTCCAAGCTTTGGGATCCCCAACTTACAAGCTAGTTCTAAAACTTGGGGTTCATTAGATCCCACTAGGCCACAAGTTTGGGATCTCTAGATTCCACGTCTTGATACTATCAGGTTGTATCTAATACGTCTACCTGTCATGTCCCCTAAACTATGAGGGTCACCCCTTATGTCTTCAGGCAAACCTCCACCCCTGCCCATTCCTCAGTACATAATACTCTAGAGTCATGTCTTCACTGTTGTAAAGAGTTTAAAGACTCCACAATTGATGTCATCTGGGAACAGTTTTCCATCTAAGCTGTTCCACTTAGGAGGCAGTCTTCCATCTATGCCAGTGATTCCCAAAGTGGGTGCTACTGCCCCCTGGTGGGTATTTCAGCGATCCAAGGGGGGACCGGTGATGGCCACAGGTGCATTTTTCTTTCCTATTAATTGCTATTAAAATTAAAAAAAAATTAATTTCCAGGGGGCTAAATAATATTTTTTTTTCTGGAAAGGGGGCAGTAGGCCAAAAAAATTGTGGGATCCACTGATCTATGCTGTCCTCCTGGCTAGATTCAACATAACCTTCTAAATTAATAAATTTCTCTTTTTATTTTTAGACTAAGTTTTGGAATCTTGCATCCTTGCAAAAGGTACCCTTCCTGAACCCTGGGGGGTTCACTTCAAGCCCCCCACAACAGTGACTTACCAAAAAGAAGAGAGTTGTAGCTGCTATTTTGAAAATGAACTCCCTTCCCTTTTCCCTTCCCTTTTCTCTTCCCTTCCCTTCCCTTCCCTTCCCTTTTCCCAGAATGAGCATTCAGCTTGTTGATTGAGGACTCTGGGACAAGCTTAGGAGGAAGACTAATGAAGGACAGAAAGGACAATGAATAGCTTGTTGCTCCCCTTACCTCACCTGGAAGCACATTACAGGTGTTTTGATTTGTAGGTCAAGGGTGGGTAAGGGTGAGGGGAGCAGCATGGCTTTGTGTATATATTGCCTGTTTGCTGCCTAATCAGTCTGAAATTCTTAGCTCATCATTGAATTGCACTTCCATGAAAGAAATAAACAACTGCCTCTTTTAATTCCTATCTTCTGATTCCAGGTCTTATTTATTTGAGCAAGTGGGGCACTTGTCATCATTTAAATCTCACATACTTCCTTCTTTCCTTCCTTCCTTCCTTCTTTTTTTGGGAGGTGGGTGGGAATAAGGTTAAACAAACTTGTCTCATATTCAATGTTTTGTTAGATTGGATGCTGGTATGGCATCTGAGGCTAAAAACCTATGTAAGGAGGGGGCAGCTGGGTAGCTCAGTGGATTGAGAGCTAGGCCTAGAGACGGGAGGTCCTAGGTTCAAATCCGGCCTCAGCCACTTCCCAGCTGTGTGACCCTGGGCAAGTCACTTGACCCCCATTGCCTACCCTTACCAATCCTCCACCTATAAGTCAATACACAGAAGTTAAGGGTTTAAAAAAAAAAAAAAACCTATGTAAGGGGTCAAATTCTGATGTTCCCAGGAGAACCCTGAGTGAAGGAAGGCGTTAGTGAGATAAATTAGTGAAAGTAGGGAAAAACTATAGTTTTTGGTTCTAGACTATGTGTTACACAAATATTAGATTTTTTGGAGGGGTGAAATATAATCAGTATCTTCATTATGTATATCACAGTCATATTTGTGTACTTAAATTTATATAGTTTATATAGAGATGAATCATCACTCTGGGACTCACACCCTGATATGCAGCCATATGCACTTACATATACATTCTCAGATGAACTAAAACACTACATACAAATTTGCTCTTGACCTTGGTCAATTCTAACCTACCTAAACCCTTGCATTATCATCTAAAGTGAAGATCAGAGGAGGATAAGAAAGGCAGAAATGTGAATAAGTCCCTGCAGTGCATGGAAAAAAATGATGAAACAGCCAAAGGATCTTGGAATCTATGGCAGCTGAAAGCAGGAAGGAAGGATAATAGAGTCAGAAGGTGACAATGGGGGGGGGGGGAGACAAAAGATAGAGGCACAAGCAACAGAGGATCCAGTGCATGAGGGAAGGCACAAGAATTGGGTGGGATGGCAACAAATGTCTCTGAAATACAGTTCTTGCTATGGAGCTAGAAGAATATTTTTACTTTCATGCTTATATTCAATGCTTAGTAAATGTAGTTCCTCTGGTGATATAATTGAGCCAACAAAAAAAGGACAATGCTTGTCCTCAAGGAGTTTGCAATCTAACGTGGGAAGATGACACAAAATAAAACTAGAAAAGGGGGGAGGAAGTGGAAATACAGAAAGTGACCCAATATGGGGTCATGGTGGAAAAGTTCAAGAAGTCCAGAAGTCCAATTAGTGCAGTCAGAGAAAACAAGAAATCTAAAACAAATGCTTCCAGGTGGGAAATAAGGGAGATTGAGGAGATCTCTAAATTTTTTCACAAATCTCTGAAGGAGTTTTAGATCATAATAGATGGAAGATCATAGAGCTAGTATGGCCAAATAGAAGAGCACTGGTCTGAGAGTCAGGAAATGGGAGCCCTGAGGGGCCAGGACATAGCTAAGTCTATGTCCTTCCCTTCTGGATCCCCATATTCCTTCTGCTCCAGTCCTACTATCCCTGCCACACTAGAACTTTAAGAGAACATTGATCCTCCCCAAACCCCTCCACACCATACATACTTAAAAAAAACAAAAAAAAACACCTTACCTTCTGTCTTAAAATTGATATTAAATATTAGTTCCAAGCCAGAAGAATGTAAGGGCTAGGCAACTGGAAAGACACTTGCCCAGAGTCACACAGCTAGGAAATGTCTGAAGCCAAATTTGAAGCAGGACCTCCTGTCTTCAGGCCTGGCTCTCCATCCACTGAGCCACCTAGTTGCCCCTCATTGATCCCCTTCTATAAAACCCTTACTGAAGAACAACAGAGACCTCTTTTCCCATTAAAAGAAAATTGTTTTTTCTTAAGAAATTTTGCTAAGAAAATAAGGGGAAACAGCCTTTTAAAACTGTATTAAATTTTTTGAAATAAATTAGTTTATTGAGTTCAGATTCATAATCCTAATTTTAAATAATGTCTAAGCCAAGCATGGCCCTCGTTGGCACAGCATATAAAAACTCTAGTCCTGGCTGGTCTTACTTTTTTCAACCTTGTCTGCAGCAGATGCTAAACAAAGATACTCCTAGCCAGAGGTAAGCTTGGATTGGCACCACTTCGAGGTCTTTTGGGATCTGCAGTCTCTGCTAGAGATTGATTTCCAATCTTAGCTCTATGTGTGGAACCTCCAGTTCATTCCTCCACCCCTGATGCTAGGCAGCCTCTAAGCTTGTTGTGGGATTCTGTTCTGGTTCCTGGTTGAGAAATGTACTTTCCTATTCAACCTTGAAATATCTCTCCTCTGGAATTCAAGTCTTCATGCTTAGAATTCACTCACTATTACTTCATTCGTTTCTCTTCCACTTTTCTATAATAATAAGGCCAGTTTCTTTCTGGCTTTATTCCATTTACTTGATATGCAACTGCATAATAAAGTCAAGAATTCAGAATAAAGAATTGATTCTGGGTTTAATGCCACAATAGTAGCTCCAGTCAGGAGACTTTGTTCTTGAGGTTGAAAAAAACTGGAAGTTTTGTGATCTTTATAACTCTTGTGACATTCTTCAGAAGGTTTCTTCTCCTATAATGAATTTAGGGGTCCAGGATTTAAAAAAGAAAATTAAGCAGAGTGACAACAAATTTCTAATTCTTTCAGATAGAAACTTGCACCAAGGGTATGGACCCTCTTAGCAAAAGAAGTGGTGTTTAAAAAATAGATTTAATCTTAGTGTAGAGCCAATCTGGCTTTGGTCCTGAGGTTGGTATAGTCATTTGCAGCCATGGCTAAGACTATAGGGTTTTCAGTTCATTTTTTCAGGGAGAGGCTTTCTAGTCACTGTACTCTGGTAGACAAGGGCTAAGATACTCAGCAGGCACCTTGAAAATTTGAAGTATAGCAACTAATAGAGAGAAGTTCACCAGTTGAACAATACTACGGGAACAAAATTAGCAGGTGAACATCAAACGGAGACTATATGAAACCCATGAGAGGCAAATCTTAGAGATGATTACATGACCAACAGGTACTGTATGAGAGCCATTAAAGTACATACCCAACAGGAAGAATATGGGTGACTCACCAGAAGGCAGCCCAGTAGCTTAAAAAGCATGATTTTGCTTGCCACCTATGCCTCACCAATAAATATTCTCTATGCGTTTGCTCTTTCATTTGTATTTTCTAGTTCTATTCTCTCTTCCCTCTAATGGTATGAATATATTGTGGCAGAGTATGTCCCAGGTTTTTGATGGAAATGTTCTATTGCCACTTATTATTGTTATGCTACTATTTTGACAATTGACTTTTGTATTCGTTTTGAACTACTTGTTCAAAATGGATAGAGTGTTGGGCTGAAGTAAGGAAGACTTTTCTTTCTGAGTTCAAATCTGATCTCAAACATTTATTAGGTGTCACTTAACCCTGTTTGCCTCTGTTTCCTTATTTGTAAAATGAGCCAGAGAAGGAAAATAGCAATTCACTCTAGAAAATAGCAATCTACTCTACTATCTTACCAGGAAAAGTCCAAATAAGATCATGAAGAGTTGTATACAACTGAAAACAACTGAATAATTTTTGTCCTCTTGCTGGCTAGTAGAAGTAAAAACATCAACAGGGGCTGATGAGCTATGGCAAATTTGATTTTTTTGTTTTCTTTTTAGTGGATGCAGAGCAATGAATAGCCTTGACCCAGGGAATGGGGCCTGGGCAGAATCAGGGTTGGGGTAGGGAGGAGGGCCCTTGCAAGTGAGCCATACCCCCAGGTACTTACACATATTTACTTAGTTGTTAAGGCTGGTTCTTCCTCTCATTCAAGCTTATCTTCTTACCAATTCTTATAAACTGGAATCTGAGCCTACTGTTTTTAATATCATTGTGTGTTGTGATAGGTACTGACAATACAAAAATAAAAATGAGGACTCTCTGTCCTCAAAAAGACCTCCATTCTACTGGTTTTTACCATAGTTATATAACTTACTCACATGATACGAATAGTAGACATCATTTTCTCCAAGAGAAGAATAAGGGCATTGATTTGAACTTCAGGTATTACCAACCTGCTTGTTGACAGGAAGGTTAAATAAGGTCCATGGACAAGTTTGGCTTCATAGGGAGATGGAATAAACAATGACATCATCCACCTGCTCAAAACATCTCCTTCCCCACCCTGACATGGATACTTAAAAGGCTTACACTACTCATTCTTTGAATTAAAAAATTACTCTCCTGTTAAAACGACATCAGCAAACACTTTAACTTTTATTACTTTAGCAGATTAGCTCTAGACCAAGGCTCTGAGAAAATCAAGCTAGGGAAAAAAGGAGTTTTGATAGGGTTCTGTAAAAAGAGAAAAGGTCAGGAGAACAGGATGTTGCTTAGTTTCTAGCTGGGATCCCAGAGCATAAGGATTTTGAACAATTAAAGAAGTTAACAATTGGTTAGACATAAAGGATTCACCAAAGAAATGGAGGGGGACTGAAGACAAACAGACCACCTGCCTGCCTCATCTTTTTGCCCAAGGCAGACTCTTCTTGGCAGGTACATAGTGGTAAAGAAAAAAAGGGGAGAGGAAAAGAAGCAACTGAGAGAGAGAGAGAAAAGGAGACAAATTGGGCAGGAAAGAGAAGGTGGGAGGAAAGGAGGCAAGGGAAAAAAAGAAGAGAAAAAAGTAGAGCACAGAATGCTAGAGAACCACTAATAGCTGCCAAGAGTGGAGACTGCTTGCCTCCATCCTAGAAAGGAGAAAGGAATATCTTTTCTTTGGCCCAGTGAGAAACCACTTCAGAACTTTGGTCAAAAACCTCACTGTGTTCTGTTTACATATGCTTAATAGTTACATTCTGGTAAAATTCAGTTGGGGTTTCTTTTTGGTCATTCCAAATTATAAGGGGAAAGTAGTTTTTCACTTAATCCTGTGAGTTGGAGTTGGTTGTTAAAGAGATCAGCTATATAGATCTGCAGAACACACATTAGATGGAGATGAGGCCAAGAGTGAGATCTCTTAAAAAAATCAGAAATAGAGAAATCTAGAAAAGATGTTCCAGTAGGGTCAATCAGTCAGTAAAGAGACATTTATTGGATGCCTGCTAAGTGCTGAAGATACAAGGAAAGACAAAAAAATAATCCCCACTCTCAAGGAGCTCACAGACTAATGGGGTTGAGGGGGCTGGTGTGGGGAAGATAGTCTGCAACCAACCATGCTCAAGTGAACTAGGTACAGGATAAATGTTGTTGACAGACTGACCTCGGTGTCCCCATAGGTCAATGGCATTATGTTAAAAATTAATTCCCTATAATTTTGCCACCCATGAAAATGTAGGAGCTGAGATCAAAGAACTTGGAAGTGCACAAAGGGGACATTTCTCATTCAAAAACATTTACAAGTAGATAGTTAGAGGTTTCTTGTTAGGGAGAATATCAAAGCCTGGAGTGAAGCTACCCAAAAGGACCTCCATAAAAAGCTAACTACGGACCCTGAAACCATTGACATGTTCCAGATAGGTCAAGTCTGGGGAAAAGAAGGTTAAGACTAAACAGTGAATGACAGCCGAAGGATTAATGATAAAGGGAGCAAACTAAAACTAGGAATTAATTTCTTTAAATCATAGAATCATGCCATCTCAAGAGTTGCCCTTCAAAGCTTATTTTCTTATCAATTCTTATTAACTGGCACCAGAGCTTAGTGTTTTTTTTTTATCATCAGTGTGTGTTGTGATAGGGACTGACAATACAAAAATCAAAATGAAGGTGAAATCTCCCCACTTCCCCAACATGCCCCCCATTAATAATCAATAGTAGACATTATTATCTTTTAGGGAAAGGTTTTACTGAGAAGATATATATATATTATATATATATATATTATATATATATAAAACAATTGACATGAAAGATCCCACCCCACCTCACCAATCACCACCACCTAAATCCAAACAAAAAGAGTGGAGACATTGGGATCAAACTTGAAAGTACAAAAATAATAGTGTATGTAGTATAGAGAACATGGGCCATAGAGGAATATCTCCCATCTCCTAGCCTTGGGAATCTTTTTCTTCATTCATGGAATTCTCACCAATTAAAGGAATCCTCGCTTCTCTTCATGTCACATCACTTTTAGGTATAGGTCCCCTTTTGGGGCAGGCAGAATATCTGGGCTCTGAGAGTCTGTGCCTCTTCAGATCCCCTAGCCACAAGGGTTCCTCTTCTCTGAAACTGTCTTCCCTCAGATGGATCTGACCTCTTGTCTTTGTGTCTAACATGATACACAAACTACTGGTCCCTCACAACCAAGATGGTATCCCACTTTCATACCCTGGAGCAAACAACCACCATGTAACAGTATAGATTGAGCCAAGGATTCCAATTGCTCAATCACCTTCCAATACACTTGCTGTCATAGCCTATTCCAGAGTAAGCAGCCATATTAGAATATAAATTAAGTCAGAATAAGCAAGGCAAAATATCCACAAGATAGCTGGATAGTCCTTATGATTTTGCCACACTAAGACATTTTTTTCTGCTAATATGGTATCTACCTATTTCCATTTCCCAGCAATTTGACATGTGAAGAATTTTAGAGCCCTTTTTAGGGGAGCATTCAGGGAAATGGACTGTGGCACTCTGATAATATGTTCCTTGTCTCAGAAGGAAAATGGAGGTAGCAATACCTGGCTTCTTATTTGCTGATGAAGCCTGTCACAAGGATTTGTGCCCTAGTGATTTAGAGGGCTAAGCAAATATAAAGGATTAGACTTAATTCAGGCAGCATAGGATTGATCAGAAGTGTCCTTTATATGTTAACCCACTCTGAGAAACAGCTTTGCCTGCAACATCTTCAAGTAAGACAGGCTGAAAAGGGAGCAGCTATAAAGTGAAATGAACCTTGTATGCAGACAATTTGAAATCCTGAGTACTGGAGGAAAATAGCAGGTTATTTTAATGGAATTGTGTGTGTGTGTGTGTGTGTGTGTGTGTGTGTGTGTTTGTGTGTTTTAGAGGTGGGGAGGGGAAAACCAGCAGAAGAACAATACCAAGGATAATCAACATTACAGATTGAAAGAGAATGTGAATTCCCTCCTGGGAAACTTCCTTCTATCCACCAGGAAAGGGGAAAATAAAATGAAGCCTGAGCACTGAGGCTTTGCATCAAGAGCAATGATGCTCTGGGTCCACTGATCACATTTGCATGTTAAACTCCACACATTCTGTTCACTGCAGGCTCTTTCCCTGTTCCCTAGGGATGCTCTCAGATGCTACATTTTATAGCTGATTTTCTTCCTTTCCACACCAGGTTTTCCTGAAAAGCTGGGTTCTTCCCAATGCTAAGCACAGTGCTTAAATGAAATAGGAACTCAATGAAATGAATCAAACTAAATTGAATTCCTTGGTTTCCTGAGTAACCCTAGAGGGAGAGCAAATGTTCTGTCCATTTGACTGTTAACCTAAGATTGCCATGTGGGAGTTCAGTTGTTTGGTCAGAGGAGAAAGCTTTAAAATATTCTCCCTCTCAACCTCTCTCTCTCTCTCTCTCTCTCTCTCTCTCTCTCTCTCTCTCTCTCTCTCTCTCTCTCTCTCTCTCTCTCT
>NC_058133.1:157586321-157611536 GCF_016433145.1 Gracilinanus agilis | reverse complement strand
CTCTCTCTCTCTCTCTCTCTCTCTCTCTCTCTCTCTCTCTCTCTCTTCCCCCAATCTCTTTGGATAAACAAGACTCTCTGGACTGAATTCTGACTTGCTGATACAGCACTGCTGAATCTAAACCTTGTGTGTGTCTTGGCAGTCTCAGCTTTGTTTTTAGTTATCTGACTTGCCAAGAAGAGCCGGACGCTCCCTCTAAGTCTTCCTGGGTGCTGCTATTTCCAAAAAAGACATTTTAATGTGTACTTTCCCTGGCCCAATTGCCCTATTTGCTTCCTGACCCCACAAAGATGGTACAATGGGCCACTCCTTTCTAACTCTCAGCAGAATGGCGATGGACAAGGCACCATGTTTGGAGTCAGAAGACCAGAAATGAATCCATGCACTGTGAGTGCTTACCTTTTAACTTTAAGTCACAACTTCTCTGGCCCCAAGTTTCCTGGCATATAAATGCATAGGCTGGATTAGATGGCCTTGAGATCCCTTCCCTTTTTAGATCTGAAATCACTGTCCACTAACACATCCAAAACTGCACGTCACCTACAATCCCCCAGCAATACTCCTTTTCAAATTTTTTGTCCCCATTTAAAAAATGATTATCCTCTTTTCCTTTACATTAGAGCAACCATTCCCTCAGGGGGAATCTCTCAGCTAGCTATTAGTCCAGGGAGTTTATCAGAAAAGCATATTCTAAGATGTTAATATAGGCAACTGCTTACTGTGCTATCTATGAGGTATGTGTTGCATTTTGTAAAAGAATGCTTAGAAAATTCAGTTGTGTCAACTCAGAGAAATAGCTTTTTAATGGTAAGAGTTTTAAATACTAAGGCAGGCAAAGGAGATTGTTTGGAGAAAGAGCCCTCCCGGGACCCTTCAAATAATTTTGTAGAGGTGGTATTGTCTCTGCCCATTCGGATCTTCCAGATACTAAATAATAATGATAGCTAGCATATCTAAGTTTGCAAAGTGGTTTACAAATATTATCACATTTGGTCCTCATAATAACCCTAAGAGGTAAGTGTTGCTATTATCCCCTTCTACAAAGGAAGAAACTGAAGCAGGCAAAGGTTAAATAATTTGCCAAAGCTCTCATGGTTAGAAAGTATCTGAGACTGGATTTCAACTTAGGTCTTCTTGGTCCCAGGGCATTTAGATGGCGCAGAGGATAAAGTACTAGAACTGGAGTCAGTAAGACTCATCTTCCTGAATTCAAAGCTGACCTCAAACACTTAGTAGTTGTATGACCGTGGGCAAGTCACTTAATTCTGGTTGCCTCAGTTCCTCATCTGTCAAATGTGTTAGAGAAGAAAATGGCAAACCCACTCCAGTATCTTTGCCAAGAAAATCCCAACTGGGGTCATGGAGAGTCATGAACACAACTGAAATGACTGAATAAAAACAACAGCTTCCTGATCTCAGGTCTAACTCTCTCTCCATTGAGCCGCCTGGCTGCTTATCATTCTTAATGTGGAGAAGATTTGAGTCCAATGAAGAGATGTGTCTAAATTATTTTCCTTTTGTCTATGGAGGTCCAGGAAGATATATAAACACAAAAAATTCAGAATGCAGAACAGGGAAGAGGATTTCCTGACTTCTGAAGAAATGGTTTAGCTAGAATCACATGATAATAAGTAATTGCATTGGGATTAGAACCCAGATATTATGATTTCTCAGCCAATATTTCTATCATTTCATATTGCTCCTCCTAAGGTTTACAAGACCCCTTAAACTTTTTCAGGAGATATGCTTCTATACTATTAGTGTACTTTTATTATATAAGAAATCTCCCATGAAGCCTGCTAGAAGAAGAAGGGAGAAGGGTATGTTGGTAAATGCTTAATGACAGACTCCTTGGGAAAAAAAATGGATGTGGGACACATTTTTTGAGTTAATCTACATTATCGACATCTATATCAGTTTCTTAAATCTAGATAATCAACAAAAATAAGTCAAATCTTGATTTGTAATATTTGCCAAATTCTGAAACATAAATATTTACACTAAAAATTTAATAATTGGATTCTATTTGAACTGCTCCAGCACACTACTGGGAAGAAGGGATATTGCCTTCCTCACTTGCTACCAGCATCTGGGAAGGCAAATGGGTGGAAGGGCAGCAAAACAGAGAGGATGGAATCCCTGTTCTTTTAATAGTAGCAGCAACAAAACAAAAAAATAATATGACTGAGTCACATAGATTTGTTTCTAGAAGGAGATGATGTGGATTTTTAAAACTATTTTTTAATTATGTAGAAACAATTTTTGACTACTGTTATCTGATATTTTGTGATTTAAATTGTCCATCCTCCTTCTCTAAGGTAGTAAGTTGTCTGATATAGGTTCTACCAGTGCCGTGATGTAATACATATTTCTAATCTCCTCATATTGTGATAGAAGACACATATGCAGTAAAAAACTCATGAAGGAACTAAAGTGAAAAATGGCATGCTTTGATCTGCAGTGAGACTCCAATGACTCCTTCTTTGGCTGTGGATAGGATTTTTCTTCATGAGTCCCTTGGGTTTATCTAAGAAACTTGCTTTCCTGATCATAGTTTAGTCCTTCACAGTAGATCATTCTTTAATATTTCTGTTATTGTGTACAGTATTCTTCTGGTTCTGCTCACTTCATTTTATATCAATTCATATAAGTCTTTGCAGGATTTTCTAAACTCGTCTTGTTCGTCATTTCTTATGGGGCAATAGTATTCCATTACAACTAGATACCATGATTTATTCAGCTACTTCCCTGTTGATGGACATGAAAGGAGATAAGTTTTTATGAAGGTAATTCAGGACTTGGTCATCTCCAACAAAAGTAGTAGTAAGAGCCCAGACTTAGTGATCAATGTAGAATATGCAAAGTAATGTTAGATACTGTGTCACATATCACTGAAAAATTCACCACTTACTCAATACCTAGCAATATATAGAATTCTATATCAGAAACTAAAGAAAAACCCAATATGATGACTCTAGAGCTCAAAATATCCTGGAGATTCAACCAATAAAAGGTATTAGAATTAGACTGTTAACACAGACTACATTGTGGTCCATAATTTCCCAAGCGTAATTTCCCATAAAAGGAGAAGGAAAAGGGAATAAGCATTTATTAAGTGCCTACCTTGAGCCAGGCACTATACTAAGTGCTTTACAAATAGTATTTCATTTGATTAAAAAAAAACTTAAAGAATATTTTAATAGATGTCACTCTATTGGGATCTTTAAACTACATGGAACAAAAAGCATTTCAATACCTTTGTCAGATGGGAA
Organism: Gracilinanus agilis; assembly: GCF_016433145.1. Lineage (NCBI taxonomy): Eukaryota > Metazoa > Chordata > Mammalia > Didelphimorphia > Didelphidae > Gracilinanus > Gracilinanus agilis. The sequence goes on along the minus strand of NC_058133.1, from coordinate 157,608,264 downwards.
TATATCTCTGTTGAATCCGTCATAGGCTTTAGTCTAAATTTGGAAAAAAGTCTGATCAGTTCAGATGTCTTTGAAAGGCATTAAATGAACTGTATGGCATAGAAAGTGTGGTAAGACCAACTGAGGAAACTTGGCCATGCCCTAATGGTTGTCTATAAAATTGTTGTTATTTTGACCCTGGGCATGCCATGTAACCTCCACTGCCTAGCCCTTACCACTCTTCTGCCTTGGAACCAATACACAGAATTGATTCTAAGATGGAAGGTAAAGGGTTTAAAAAATAATAATAATAATTGTTGTTGTTATTCAATCATGTCAAACTCTTTTGATCTCCTTACGGGGTTTTCTTGGTAAAGGTAATGGAGTGGTTTGCCATTTCCTTCTCCAGATAACATTGGACAGAAGAGGAAACTCAGGCCAACAGGGTTAAATGACTTGCCCAGGGTCTCACAGTATCTGAGTAGGACCTAGATTTTCTGTCTATAAAATAGCAGAGTATTCTAGAACCCAGAGATTTGAGTGTCTGCTGATAGAGAGGAGACAGAGCTCTCTTTGGGAAGCAGCTGCTTCGGGGAAGAAGAGCCCAACCTCAGACTCAGGCTCCTCTCACTTCACCTTTGGTCATAGAAGGACTCCAGGAACTTCAGAGGAACAGAGGATTTGGACTTTGTGATTGGTATCCTAGCCATGTGCCTGGGATAGCAATAACTGATAAGAGTGTCTGCATCAGGAGCCTAGAAAAGACTGGACATGATAAGAAAAGATCAGTTCATGACTCTACAAAGAGCCCAGTAGAAAAAGTTACATCATAATTAAGTGGAATTTCATGAGAATCCTATGAAGGAGAGGAAAATATTTTTGGTGATCAGGAGCCACATACATGGATGAACCCATGTAGACTCTACATGTAATTGTGAGAAAGTACCATAGACTTTGACAGGGGGATGAGAGGTTATTTTTTAGAGCCTATACCACCATAGTAAAAACCAATGTCTTTTTTTAAAGTTTATTTAATTAATTCATTTAGAATATTTTTTCATGGTTCTGTGATTCATGTTCCTTCCCTTCCCTCTTCCCACCCCCCTCCTATAGCCAAAGAACAATTCCACTGGGTTTTACATGTATCATTGATCAAGACCTATTTCCATATAAAAAACAATTTCTAAAAACTAATTTATCCTAATATTAATTCTAATATTAACTGATAAACATGAGGTAGGGGGACCATAAAGTCCACCGGTATATGCATATAAGCTATAGCTTTGGAAAGAGATTACTCCAGGAATGGGGCCAGTAGGGGCTCAATGAGTGCCAGGCTTGGAATCAGGAAGACTCATCTTCCTGATTTCAAATCTGGCCTCAGACACTTATGAGCTGTGTGACTCTGGGCAAGTCATTTAACTCTGTTTGTCCAGTTTCCTCATCTGTCAAATGAGCTGGAGAAGGAAATGGCAAACTACTACAGTATCTTTGCCAAGAAAACCCCAAATTAGTTATGAGGATTTGCCCATGACTGAAAATGACTGAAAGACAAGAAAAGGATGTAATAGCTCACCACTCTCCAGGGACCAAGCTTGCCAACTTGAATAGGAGAAGCACTATACTTAAGAGCAGTTACTTTACCCACCAATGTGATAATCCATAGAATATTAAGAATAATATTAATTTTAAAAAAGGGTTTTTAACCATTGTTCAGTGGGTAGAGAACCAGACCTAGAGATGGGAGGTTCTGGGTTTAAATGTGGCCTCAGACCCTTTTTAGCTATGTGATCCTAGGCAAGTCACTTAACCCCCATTGCCTAGCCCTTAGCGCTATTCTATCTTAGAACCATTCTTAACTATTGATGCTTAGATGAAAGGTAAAGATTTTATTTAAAAAAAAAATAGAAAGGGGGTGCATCTAGGTGGCTCAGTGGATTGAGAGCCAAGCCTAGAGATGGGAGGTCCTAGGTTAAAATCTGTCCTCAGATATTTCCTAGCTGTGTGACCTTGGGCAAGTCACTTAACCTCCATTGCCTAGTCCTTACCACTCTTCTGCCTTAGAACCAGTACACAGTATTGATTCTAAAATGAAAGGTAAGGGTTTAAAAAAAATAGAAAGATATCCTGAGACCATATTTATCTAAATCCATCAAAAAGATAAGAAAATAATAACATATTTATATGGTATATTAAAGTATAAAAACATTTTTTTTCTCAACAGCTCTGTGGGACAGGCAACACAAGTATCATTTCACAGAGCAGGAAAGTGTAGGCCTAGAGGAGTGAGATGGTGAATCTAATAAGTGACAGAATTGGGATTTGTGTTCATTGCATCAAAAAGGTAGAGCTAAAAGGGCACTCTGAGGGCAGAACTACAACTTTCTAGCAAAACCTGATTAAAATGTAATTGGAAAATATTTAACAAAATAAATAAAACTACAACAAAACATACTAACATTGCATTTTAAAACCAGAGGTCTTATTTATGGATTAGTGGCCCCTTTTTCTATTTGAGTTCGACCCCACTAATGTAGTACACTACCCTAATTTCACAAGTGAGGACATGGGGACCTCAGATTAAGTGACTTGTCTAAGATCACACAGATGATGAGCAATGGAAGTGGGATTTGAACCTAGATCCCATTACTCTTCAAGCACTGGTGGCATAATGGATAGAGCTCTGGGCCTGCAATTAGGAGGATCTGAGTTCAAACTTGACCTGAGATCCTATGTGGCCCTGGGCAAGTTACTTAACCCCATTGGCCTCTGTTTTCTCATCTGTCAAATGAGCTAGAAAAGAAAATGGCAAACTTCTCCAGTATCTTTACCAAGAAATCCTCAAATGCATTCACAAAGAGTCAGACACAACTGAAATGACTGAACAACAACAAAAACAACTCCTTATTCCAGAACCAATATTCTTTCCATGATCCCACGCTGTACCTACAAAATTCTGTTGGACTATATTGAATTGGAGTTGGGTCTTGTTTCCTTCCTTCCTTTCTTCTGATTCTAACCCCAGTGTCAGTCAGTCAATCAATACTTATTTATTGCTTACTTTGTGCCAAGCACAAACTAAATGTTGGGGATACAAAGAAAGACAAAAGCTTTCCCTGTCCTCAAGAGCTTCCATTCTAAAGGGGGGGGAGACAAGATGCAAATAAATGGTTGGAAACATGATATCTTCAGAGGAATTGGAGAGTTTCCTTAGAAGGGAAGATGTCAGGACTCGGAGGGACCCCGACGGGCCTTTGGTGGAAGGTGTCATTTTAGCTGAACCTTGAGGGAAATCAGGGATTTTAAGAGTTGGAGGTGAGTGGAGAGTCCCAGACAGGAGAGTTATGGCAGAGCTACATGGAAATAGGAAGGAACTTCAGGGTTCCCAGTGTTTGACGTGGAATCATCATTCCTCTCTGCTTGGTACTATGCATTTCCAAGAAAAAGTTACTGTCTATTCCTTCCAGAAACTAGATCAAAGGGGCTTGAATGAAGTAAATCTGATTTGTTTTCTCCCCAGGCAATTCTTCAGAAATGATATGATGTAAGTCTTTTGTACATTTTGTATTAATTAGAGAATTTTGTACCTTTAAACTACGTTCTCCAGAATTCCTTTCATCTCCCAGCATCCCTTTCCCTGGTCTTCATGTTTGCATTTTTCACATTTTTATATATATAGTTTGCTGTAAGCACTTCCTCGCTCTCTTTCCCCCCACCCCCAAAAGAATTCTGGAGAACGTAGTTTAAAGGTACAAAATTCTCTAATTGATGCAATTTCAAGTGAAATTTTCTCTTTTATCCTGAATGAATCACTTCATCTTTGTTTGCCTCAATTTCCTCAATTGTAAAATGAAGATGGTAACCACCTACATCCTAGAGTTGTTGTGAGGATCAAATGAGATAATATATATAAAGCACTTAGCATAGCATCTGGAACTTAGTAGGTACTATGTAAATGTTTATTTCCTGGCCCTGCCCTTTTTTTGGTTTGTTTTTAAACCTTTACCTTCCATCTTAGAATCCATATTGTGTATTGGTTCCAAGGCAGATGAATGCTAAGGGCTAGGCCAGTGATCCCCAAAGTGGGCACCACCGCCCCCTGGTGGGTGCTGCAGTGATCCAGGGAGGCGGTGATGACCACAGGTGCATTTATCTTTCCTATTAATTGCTATTAAAATTTAAAAAAAATTAATTTCCAGGTGCTCTAAGTAATATTTTTTTTCTGGAAAGGGAGTGGTAGGCCAAAAAAGTTTGGGAATCACTGGGCTAGGCAATGGGGCTTAAGGAGCTTGCCCAGGGTCACACAGCTGGGAAGTGTTTGAGCTCAAATTTGAACCCAGGGCCTCCTGTCTCTAGACCTGGCTCTCAATCCTCTAAGCCACTCAGCTGCCCCCTCCCCCAATCCTTCTACTATTTCTTTTTCTTGCTCTCTGTTCAACTTTCTCTTCCATTGCCCTTTCTTTTTTCATCCTCTTTCTATATCTAACCTCAGCATGGTCTATGTCTCTTCTCATCCTCTCCTCTCTGCACTGAGTCTTCAAAGAGCAGGGAAGCTCTGATCTACACTTTGTCTTGTACTATAACACTCTCAGAAAAGGAAGAAGGGTGAAATTATTTTCCCTGTAACTATCACCTCCCACAGATTTGTGGGATCTGTATCTCTGTGTTAACATTTGGAGCTTTTTTAATTCACCCTCACGCCCTGTTCTGATTCAGAAACTATCTGTTTGCCTTTTCTTCAGCCTTCTCAATCACCCCAAAAACTGGGAATGGTGGAAACGTCGGACGGAAAGAGAGGAAGAGGTGGGAATTTTGCAAACTTGTTTAAAAGGTGGATCAAGGCAGCAGCTTTGGTTTTCTTTTAGGCTAATTTTTGCTGATGGCCTCCTTAGAAAGAGTTTCCCCAAACTTGTTGGACTTAGAAGATTTCTGGTGATCCCTTGATATTTGGAGGTGCTGTGATTTGCCAGTATTTTTCCTTTCTAACCATGCCCATTTGGTTCTGCTGCTCTTGGCAATATCCTTCTTATTGTTCAGCCATGTCTGGCTCTTCATAACTCCATTTCGGGTTTTCTTGGCAGATACTGGAGTGGTTTGCCATTTCCTTCTCCAGCTCATTTTACAGATGAGTAAACTGAGGCAAACAGGTTTAAGTGACTTGCTTAGGATCACCTAGGAGTCCAAGTCTTTAGGCAAGGCAAATTAGACAGTCTAGGTTTGCATAGGAAGGAGGAAGTAATCCAAACAAATAAGATTTTCTGTTCTACCTTCCACATACTTCCTCAGGGTCCATTTCCAAGTACTGGATGTAGCCAAGACAGCAAAGAATTAGCAGAAGATCTCAGAAAGAGTAAAACATTTATGAGAAAATTGTCATCCTGAGATTTCCTCTTCTCAGAACTAGGATGGGTAAGGGCATTTTGAAATGTAGATACCTGTGAAGAGGAGGATAAACTATAAATGGCTTAGACAATACATTATAAAGAGACTAGGGAAATCGAAAGTCTAATAACCAAAATAACTCTCAATTTCATTCAATTCAATATTTTTTCATTAAAATTTTTTGTTACATTAAATTCCCAGGTATTTCCTTCTTCCCTCCCTCCCTACTACCTTTCCTCCCTGAACTAGAGAAGAAAAACATAAAGTTTACAGTAAATAAAGTATCTAGAATATCGGGCTTGGACACAGGAAGTTTAGGTCAGTCATTTTTCAGTCATGTCTGTCTGTGGCCTCATTTGAGGTTTTCTTGGCAAAAATACTGGAGTGGTTTGCCATTTCCTTCTCCAGCTCACTTTACAGATGAGCAAATTAAAGCAAACAAGGTAAAGTGATTTGTCCAGGATTGCACAGTATTTGTCTGAGATCAGATCTGAACTTAGGAAGATGAGTCTTCCTGACTCCAGACCCAGCACTCAATCCACCAAACCTCTGAAAATTACTGGAAATGTGACTTTCATCAAGTCACTTAATTGCTCTTGCCTTTAACAAATGTCTAGGATTTATACCTGATGGGTGATATACTTTGGTAGAAGGAGTCCACAGACATAGTTTCCTACACTGGCCTAATCATAGTTCCTTCTTGTATTTGCAGATGTATGAGTTAGAGAGGAATACAAAAGCAAAAATGAAACTATCTCTACCATCCAAGGGGCTAATTCTACAGAGGAGACACAACATATATGTAGATGAATAATTATCCAAGGGATTGCTCAACTGATCAGTTTACAGAGAGGTAAACCTTGAGATGTGGACAGTTTCTCTAAATAGAAGTTTTGTAGATTAAGGATGAATTACTCAACTTGGTCTGTTGTGTATTGTAGCTATCACAAAGATGCTGTAAAAAAAGAGAATTTTCATTAAAATTTAGCTTCTTTTGATCTTTTCAGAGAGATCCCAGAGAAAGCTGAATATGAGCCATAGATCAGATACTTAAGAGCAGGTTTTGATCCCTAGACAGTACCTGTGCATTGGCATAACCCTTCTTTGCCTTCCCTCTGGACTCCCAGGACCACCCACTCACCCTAGTCCTAGAAATAGCAGTGTCACAGTCCACAAAGTGGGTGCAATGGAGCAGTATGGAGACATCAGGGTCCTGGAACCCACCTACAGTTGATGTCTCTTGGCTAGTAGGTATTAGATGCTCCCTAGACCTAGTTATAGCCTCAACTCTTCTGTATTCTGTAGGCCAAATTCCAAAGGCCAAGTTTGGGCCAATTGGATTGAACTCCAAAGATGAAGTGTGGGTAGGAAAGCAAAAACAGATGCATTCTTTGCATCTTTCCCCATTTCCACCTCTCTAAATCCTCTGCCCCCCTTCATCAAAGGTCACTCTTTCCATGTAGTCTTTCCTAATCTCCCCAGAGATATTATAGCTTGTTGTATTTATCTGGTGAGGTTTTCATGTTCTAATTTTCATTATTTATTAGATCCTTGTCTTAACTTTCCTTTACTTCCCTAGGAATGTGTTGTGATCTCTTTAAGCGCAACAATTGCTTTCTCCTCAATGGGGTACACACATTTGGAGTAGAACGTAATAAAAGTTTACCAAAGTAAACGTCACCCTTAATTTAGGGCCATCTCTAGTCCGAAGAATGCTAGGAAGAGTGGGAGAATTCTAAGGCTGATGCAAACACTGGAGGCAACTGTAATGATGGCTTAACCAATAAAGGTTCTTAGTGATGTCCTACCCATTCCATCCCAGCCCCCAGAGTCCCACTGGTCTCCTGAGCACTCTCAGAGGACCAGGGATGATCTGAGCTAACCCAGGATTTAAGACCCATCCTTTGACTCTTCTGTGGACTCCTGATCACAATCATAGTCCCCCTTGATTGCTTTAAGGCCAGAGCAGCTTCTTGGTATGGGAGAGGAAGGGTCTGGCCCTTACATTTTGCTCTGTTCCACTCAGAGGAGCCTCACCTGCCCATCTGTCTGTCCAGATAGGCATGTGTCTGCATGCCAGTGCTTCATCTCCAGATGGGCTCCCTGTCTCACTTTTTCCCTTTTAAAATTCCAGAACCATTACGTATCCTTCAGAAAGGAAGAGTTATTTATGCCTGTGGCATAAATAAATCCAAGAATCATTTGCAATAACACCAAATGCATACCTGCTTGATGGAGAGCACTCTGGGAACAAAGAAAAACAAAAACAAAACCCACACAGAAACAAAAATGAAACGAGTTTAATGAAGAAGAATATTGATGTCATGTCATTGGATTCAGGGGAGTAGAAAGGAAGAAAGATGATGAAGAATGATTTCTTGGGGTGACCTGGTTTTGGTGGTTTTCTTTTTGTTGGTGATAGGGGACCTGTCTGTGGGCCTTGCTTTTTTCTGTGAGCATTTAAAAAAAAGAAGAAAAAAAGCTTACCTCAGTCTCTCTCTGTGTGGCAGAGAAAAGAGACATACACACTGCAATGGAGGTTAGCCAGTGGGAGTGTTTTGAGGACCACCAGGGCACGAGACAAAGGTATGCATGCAGAATGCTTTCATGTTGACTTCCTCTGTTCCAGGAACATTGCAGCTGCCAATCAATCTTGTCAAGGTTAATACAGGTTAATAAAATTAGCACCCTTGGATTGAGAAGGAAACTAGAGACCCAAAAGTTGTCTTGCCTGGCTCAGACTACTTCTGTGGGCTTCGCTTTGTTTCTTAAGATCCTGAGGGGAAAAGTATTCTTGAAATGGAAAATAAAGCAAAACTTCAGGAATTTATACCAGACGACAAGACAGGGCAGGGATGACCTTAAACTGAGTTGCACATCTCTGGGATCTCTGAAAAATCTCAAAAACCAGGAAAGTTTCTGGGTAGTTTTGATCCAGCCCTTTCATCTTTTCCCCCAACCCTACCCCCAACATTCACCACAACCACTTATAAATTCCTAGGGCATGGCATGAACTAAAACAGGTAAAAGAAATGAATTTTGGTTACTTTTGAAAATGACCATCTCAAAGTGGTGCCTAGTGGGACCTGCTTTACAGAATAGATAAGAACATTTGTAATGACCAAATCTACTATATCCATGTAGTTAATAATCCATGTTCTTGTCCAAAATAGGCTAAACTTCATTCTGTACTATTTCTTTCACTACTGCCTCCACAATTCCTTTCTTTTTTAATGTCTTGCGCATACTAGGAACTTAAAAAGGTTTGCTGAACTAAATTCAATTGAACAGGAAAAATAAACTTCAGCCTATCCCCAGTCCACAGAACCAGGAATGCTGAACTAGTGGAATCTGAGTTAATGAAGTTTAAACTGTATTCCCCTTGTCATGTGAGCTCTCTATTCTTTTGAGTGGTTTTAGTTGCTTAACTTCAGAAGAAATGGATATGAACATGAACACAAACTCCACTGGTTCAGCCCTGAGCTCATCCAACAGGCATAACAAATGTATTAAGTTATAGGGAGGCGAACTGAAGGTTGGTTTCCAAGGATCTTGAAACCCTGTCTCCTATCTCACTGTGCAATCCATAGAAAGAACACCATTAATCAGTCACTGTCATGGTTGGAGAGGAACAAGGAGGAAACCATACAGCCAAATAAATTGGACCTCTAACAACAGCCTCTGGGCTCAATGACAAAATATTAGGGCCACAGAGCATCAGGACCCTTTAACCTAAATCCTCAGTAAAGTCAACATGCAAAGATGTGTCAGAAGAAATTTTACCAATATTTATGTCTCCTAAGTCACATATTTCCATAGAACACTGGAGCTGAGAGGTATTTAGAGGTCATCTAGTCTAATGCCTTTATTTTATAGGTGAACCTAGAGAAGAGGAGGGAATTGAGGGAAGAGAATAAGCATATATGAAACCCTACTATGTGCTGGGAATTGTGTTAAGTGCTTTACATCTCATCTGATCCTCACATCACTCTTGGAAGGTAGGTTGATATTATCACCATTTTACAGGTAAGGAAACAAGTAGACAGAAGGTAAGTGAGTGATCCAAGATCACTTAGCTAATAAGTGTCTAAGGCCAGATTTGAACTCAAGTCTTTCCTACGCCAGCCTAGAACTGTATCCATTGTGTCATTTAGTAACCTAGATGAGGAAAGAAAGACCCAAGATCTAAAGTGACTTACCCATGGTTATAAGAGAAATTAATGATAGACCTTAGACTTCCCAATCCAACATGCTTTCCACTACGCCATGTTTTCTGCATTTCCAACCAAACCCAAGAGCAATTCTACAATGCTGGCTCTTCTTGGACCACCCAAATCTCTTGCTGTACTTTGTATTTGTCTAGGTTTGGTTTTTATACAGAGGATTTAGATTCATATCCACTTGTATTTACATACTACCTCTCTGCCAAGATGTTCAAAGGGATGGGCTCATATTATTAACTCCTTGCCTTCCTGATTCACAAGCTTAGGTCATGGTATTATGAAATTATAGATTTATAGCTATATATTTAGAGCTATATAAAGATCCTCTAACCCAACCCCCTAATTTTCCCAGTGAGGAAACTAAGGCCCAGAGAGGTTAATTGGTTTGTCTTAGGTCACATAGAAAGTAAATGGTAGAGTTGGTTAACTTGCATTCTATATTGAAGAATAATTCTAGTTAGTGGAAGAGTAATCCTTATGAACCTTGGAGGGTGGCCCAGACGACCATCACAACTTTTGATTGATCTTAAAGAACACCAGTGCCTTATTTCTGTCAGGTACAAACTCTGTCCTTCTGTTATGTGAGTTCTAGGGAGTGCTTTGTTAATATTTTATGGAGGTTATAAGCTTTTAGTATGAATATGGCCAAAAAATATGGGGTAGAAGATAAGAAGATATATTCTCCCTTTATGTTCCTCATGGAAAGCCTCATGACTTGGTTGTCAGAGATGATGAATTTAAGCTGAGGGAAATGCAAATGAATTTGGCCTATGGGGCTATTGTGATTTGGCTAAAGAGCTATCTCCTTGATACTCAAACCAACAGAATAATAATTACACATACGATATTTTATGATTTATGGAGCACTATCCTCAAAACAAACATGTGAAGTATGTAATATATACTTTATTTCTCTCTCCCTCTCTAAACCAAAACCTATGATTTGATTAGTATTGGAGAACTCTGTTTGTATAGATTCCATCCACTTATACAGGTTAGCAATTCATTCAAAAAAAATTTTTTAACCCTTACTTTCTGTCCTAGTAACAACTCTAAAAAAGAGGGGCAAGAGCTAGGCCAGCAGGGTTAAGTGACTTATCAGGGTTTAGTAAGTGTCTGAAGTCATATTTGAATGCAGGAAGATGAATCTTCCTGACTCCAGGCTTGTGAAGAGTGAATCAAACTCTGTTTATCAATCAGCAACTTTTAAGTTAATCAATTAAAAACTTAAGAACTCCTACTTAGTACCTTACTTGACACTAAGTATGGGAGTTCACAAGTCACTCACTAGAGTGGATGACAACTCCAGCGGCCACTACCCACCCCTGGGCAGTGCTAGGCAAATTGAAAGACTGTGATTGGTTCCTGGAAAGTGGGGGAGTGACAGGAAGTGACACTGAGAAAAGTGCTTTAAAAAGGCTAGCTCGAGGATTCAGTCACTCACTCTGTGTTGGTGAGCCAGACTAGAGGAGGCAAATCTTTCCCTGGATCCTTTGTTGGCTTAGGGTGGTGAGTGGAGTGGTTCCTTCCTTGGTTCTTCGGTAAGGAGACCCTCTCTGCTCGTTGGCACTTTAGTGGGATACTCCCTTCAGCATGAGTTCTGGTGATATTCTTGGTGGTTTTAGCCTTGTGTGCACTGAAGGTTCTCAGAGGATTCTTCAGCATCTCCTGGCTCTTTGGATTTTGGCTTCGTAAATAGGACTTTGGATTCTTGTGAAATATGCTTTCTGATTTGCACTTGCAGTCTGGATACATTAGGATTAAACTTAGGGTATTTGTAGCTAGGCAGTACTTTCTATCTCTTTATCTACATTTTTCCACTTTCACTCTTTCCACCTCTTTGTAAATAAAGCTGCTAAAAGTCATTTCAACTTAAGCTATAATATTTTTAAATCCACAATCACAATATTACTTTAGAATTCTCATATGGCATAAAACCTAAATTTAAATTCTTACACACTCTATCCACTATGCTGCCTAGCTGCCCAAGTAATATCTGTAAGCATACTAAATGAAGGCATTTACTTAACAGAGAGGTAAAAGATATGGAGGAATACTTTTCTACATTCCACATTATCAGAGAGAAGTCAACATCCCTTAAAAATGGAAGAAATTCTTCAAAAGGAAAACAAAGAAAATGGAATCCATAGTGATAGAGAGGAATCTTAACTTGAATTAAGAGGTTGATAAGTAAAAGAATGTAACAAGGAGAAAGAGAAAGTTATGAATGTGGAGATCTTCCCATAACAGAAATGGATGGGCCCTTTGGAGAGGAGAGTTACCTGTGTTCCAAGGAATAATGATGAGGCTACAAAGACCCCACAAGAGAGAGGCCATTTAGAACTCTATTTGGAAAAAAAGAAGAGATAAGTGGTTGGTGATCTCAAGTTTTAGGTACTGACTATAGGTTGACTTGATATGAAGAATAGAAAGGTATACTGTCTTTTGGAGGATACGTATCTGTGAATGTGATGAAAAATCTCTGGATGCTTATCAAATCCAATAACCACCATCCATGATTCACATGGGGACAAATGATAGCTCCTGAAGGATCTTAGAAAACATTGCTGGGGACCACTAGTCCTCCATAAGAAATTAAAGACCTTGGGGACACATATAAGATATTTTTATCATTACTGCTGATTGACTATCAAATTCTTCAAAAGAGATAGGCAGGTCTGGGAAATCAGCAATTGATTAAAAGCAATGTTGGTAGAACTGTGAACTGATCCAACCATTTTAAAGAACAATCTGGAATTACACTCAAAGACTTATAAAACTGTGTGCTTTTTGACCAAGTAATACCACTGTTAGCTTTATTTCCTAAGATGATCAAGGAAAAAGAAAAAGAAACTATATGCTCTAAAATATTTATAGCATAAATAAAATATTTATATGCTCTAAAATATTCTTTGTGTGGTAGCAAAGAACTGGAAATTGAAGGAATGTGCATCAACTGGGGAATGGCTGAACAAGTTGCGGTATGATTGTAATGGAATACTATTGAGGCACAAGTTATGGCGAACAAGATGATCACAAAAAATAACCTAGAAAATTTATATTAAATGATGCAAAGTGAAATGAGCAGAACCAAGAGAATGTTGTACACAGTAACTACAATAATGTATGAAGATCAACTATGATCTTCATACATTATTGTAAACTTAGATATCATCAAAAAGGCAAGGATCTAGCACAACTCCAAGGGACAGAGGATAAAAAAAGGATATCCACCATCACAGAAGGAACAGAGTCTGAATGCAGATTGAAGCATACCATTCTTCATTTTATTTCCTCCATGCATTTTTCTCTAATGTAAGCAATATGTGTCTTCTTTCACAAAATGCAAAGAGGGAAATATATGTTACATGAAAATATATGTACAACCTATATCATATTACCTGCCTTCTTGGGGAGGGTACAGGGATGGGTGGGAGAGGGGGAAAAAAGGTGAGACATAGACTTTGTTTCTCTTGGATCAGCACATTTATTATAATCATTACATATTTGTAACAAATTTTTAAAAAACAAAGTGTTTGAGAATAGGATTTCTGTTTGTAGCTAGGGCTGTAAAATGAAGGAATGTGATTAGCTTCTGAAGTCCCTTATAACTCTAAACACATGATTCTATGATGCTATGTAGAAATGATGGGTCTTGAAATTAAACACATCTAGTAAAAATAGTAGGGAAGTTTTCTTAGACCATCACCACCACTACCACAGTCCACAAATATAATTACAAGGCAGATTGTTAAATTTTTATTGTAATTATTTATGCCTTGGAAATCAGGAAAGGCTACAAATCAGACATGATTTATTGTTTTGCTGAGTATCTAAATTTAAGAAAACTATACAAAGTTTCTTAATGATGCAAATTATACTTAAAAGAGTTATGTGAGCTTTTTTTTTAATGAAGAGAGGATAGCTAAATATTTCCCAGAACACTCTTGAGTTACATCCCACCAAATCTCAATACCTTTGAAACCATTTTTACTTACTTGCTGTTTAAGCTGTAGTTTTTTGTTTGTTTTTCATATTTTCTGCATTTATATATAGACATCAGAGAGCACCAGTATTATTACCAGAGATTGTCTCTTATGAATTACTAGACATGTCCAATGCTTATTCATCTTAGTATATCTACCATATCGCTACCACTCTGAGGAATCTTTTATTCACTGCTCAATTGTATCAGCCTTGAAGAATCAAAACTTCAGTCAAATCCAGTCACTTCTTTCAGCCCAGACCTCTGCTTGGTTGCTTTGTTTATAGCACCTCATTGCTGAAATAAATATTGGCTATATCAGCAAAAGCTGTTGTGCCATCTTAACTATTCCCAAACAGGACCTACTTTGCCATGGCTGATACCAAAAGAAAAGCATCCCTCCCTAATAAAGATGTGTTCATTTGGATCCCAGAACTTACAGGCATCACGGTAGACCAGTGTCTTTCCTCTCTGTTGTCTATAGATAACAAAATTTATTTACCACGGTCGGTAAAAGTTATTCAATTATAAAGTGGTACCAAAGCAGAACACAAGGATTCTGGGACATAGGCTATCTTTGTGTTCGTGTCTGTTGACACTAGAATTGTGCATCACTGGATGCTTGGTAGCAGCCAAGGTGTCCAATCCTTGGCAAGCTAACAGACAGCAGGAAGATTAAGCTGACTCCAAACTGTTGCTGATCTGCTAATAGGAATAAATAATGCTGTGTAATGGCCAAAAGTAATCCTATTTCAGAATGGAGTGAAAATGGTTGGAATACACAATAGGAGACCAAAGTGTGATATTTTTGGAGACCAAAGTAAACCAAGTCAATCAAAACAACTCCTCTATCACTTTCATTTTCTTCCAAACATTTCCCATGAATCAAGGTTATAGAGTACTAGGCTGGTGATTTCCTAATGGATAGCCACCCTTTGCTACCACCCAGATCATAAACAATTTATGGGGTAGATATGGCACCCTGACTTTCATGGCAGGAGATAGTAAAAAAACTGAAAGGACCCAAAAAGGAGGTAGGGAGGAGGTCCAACCTGAGATCATCCTTTGTAACCAGCCAGTAGGCAGAGTGAACATGTGGACAAATTTCATAAACATTGCAGCATTAGGTAATTTTGAACCAGGGCTATAATTCTCCAGTTCCCCATTGTTGCCTAGATCTGCGATCATCTTGCTCTTTCAGTGGGCTGGGGCATCCTATAAATTAAACACTTACAGTTTTGTCTTGAACAAAGACTGGGAATGAGAGATTTTGACCTTGATGACAAAGGTTATCATTCATGAACCTCTGCATCCAACACACTACATGTATGGATAAAAATAGTTACCATGTGAAATATATATGTCTAAGGATGCAGGACGACGGTAATGATGTCCACTTTCTCATAGCAGGCCAAGAAGTACAAGCCTGTCTTCTCTTTCTTAAAATTTAATATCATATTCAGGGAGTAATGGGATTTTGTCGACTATCCAATGGAGCTGAGCTGTTGGGAGGAGTAGAGAAAGGAAGTTGGAAAGTTGGAATGGCTCCCCTTCTATCCCTACCATAAGAAAGCCATTTGTTTTGACTGATATTTCAATCATGAGTCCATACCTGGATTATTGAATGGAATGAGAAAACATCTATTTAGTACATACTATGTGAGAAACACTATAAATATTGGGGATATAAACACAAAAGTAAGAGAATCACTGTCTTCAGGTAACAAATTCTTTTTTTTTTTAAACCCTTACCTTCCATCTTAGAATCAATACTATGACAAAGATGACTGGATCACATCATTCAGGGCATTGTCTCTGGATATTTGATGGTCTTGAGAGTATAGCAGAGGGGATAATGAGAAGATAGCCTGGATGGAAGGCTTTAAGCAAGATTACTGCAACTCTTATTTTGTTGGACTGCCTCTTTTCAGTCTTTCCACTTCTTACATGCAATTACTTGAATTATCTTCCTTTAACACTGTTTTCTTCCAATTACCTCCCTGCTTGATAGTAAATGGTGGTGACCTGTTGCCTATCAGGTTAAATCCAAATGTCTGGCCTTTTTTCCACTCTTTTTATTGTCTTCTCATCTTTCCCAATTAATCTTCTGTTACTTCAGTGTAGGAAAGGACTTCTGCTCAGTGTTCTCAGAACAAGATGTCTATTATTACTTCTTTGCATAAAAGGAATTGATTAGGGGATCAGCAATGGCTGATTGGTTCCCAGAATTTGAGACTGCTTCCAAGAAGATTGGTGACTGAAACTCGCATGGATAGACTAAATAGAATAGCTTCCCCTTTCCCTATACAAGTTAGCTATGAAATGATTTGGCTCAGCACTACTTTTTTTTTTTTTTTTTTTTTGGTAGAGGGAGGCTTTCTTATTCTTAGGCTTCCAAATGAAAGGACTGAGGAAGGGAAGGGGATATTTCTCTATTCCTTCTTTCTCCCCAAGAGCAGAAAATGGTGACTTGAAGGAAATAAATGTGATAAGACTATTGGTAGAGTGCCTGGACCAGGAAAGTTCCTAACCACACTCTTCTGCCTTTCTATTTCTTTTTCTAAGCCCAGGTCAAAGACTAGAGATTCTGAACAAAGCCTTTCTTGGTTCAATAAATCCCAGGTTTGAGAATTCCTAAGCAACCCAGAGATTCACAGGAATCTGGGAATTTTAGACCTCTTATTAAGGGGCGATTTTCTTAAAATTACAGTTTTTGAAGCAAGAGGACCAACCATCTACTTGCTTAGAAGGATATCCTTGCTGCTGAAGGGCTAAAGAGTAATATTTGGGCCAGAAGCTATTTCAGCTGTATAGGGAGCAGCCAAAGGTCAACCCTGATGGAGTAAGAGGATAGAGAAGAAGGGAAAATCCAGGCACAGTCTGACTATGATTCTGGGAAATGAGATTTCAAAGCTTCAAAGGAAAGATAATTATGATCCCCTTCTATCCCATCTCATCAAACAGATTGTTGCCTCTATTATCCTCACTTGCTTACTTATCTTTGGTTTCTCCCTATCACTGGCTGCTTTCCTGCTGTCTATGATCACACTTATGCCTCCCTCATCCTCAAAAAGCCTAATTTGATCTGTCCATCCCTGATACTTATTATTCTGCATCTCTCCTCCCTTTTGTGGCTGAATTTCTTGAGAAGCCTATCTACTATTTGTGCCTCCACTTCCCTTCTCCTCTTCACTTTTTTGGTAACTCCCCATAACCTGGCTGCTGACCTTATGATTCAACTGAAAATTGCTCTCTTCAAAGTTACTAATGATCTCTTATTTTCCAAATCTAATGGCCTTTCCTTAATCTTTATCCTTCTTGACCCCTTCTACAGCCTTTGACACTGGCAATCACCCTGTTTCTCTTTGATGTTCTTTTCTCTCTCAGTTTTCTTGAACACTGTTTTCTCCTGGGATTGCCCTTCTCTTTACTTATAAGACTGTTCCTTCTGAAACTTTTGCTATATTTTCATCCAGTTTAGACCTACTAACTGTTGTTATGATTAAAATTTTCTGGAGACTGTATCTTAAATTTATAATTATTTCTTAAATAATAAAAAGCAGGCCAGAGAAAGAAAAGGCACCAGACACATGTGTCTGGCTGTTCCCTCCTAAGAGCCAGAATCACATACCACCTCACCCTGAATTCTCTGGAAAAGGGCCCCTTCTTCCTCCCCATATTCAGGTTTATGCTCTTTGTGAAGTCTCTTTCCCAAGCTCCTCAGATTGGAGCACTCCAACCTAACTCTGGACAAGAAGTAAGTCTTATAGACGCCAGAAGATATTCAGGGCAAGAGATTAGGGTTAGTCAGGAGACCTTTAGAATGTCTGCACAATACCCAAGTTCATTTTTGTCTCCCCTGACTATCTTAAAAGGCTTATTTACAGATAAACAAAAAGCTTTGGCTCCTCCCTTATTTAACAAGGGGGTGGGGGAAGAATCAAATTGTAGCTTCAATCCTAAAATTAAACCTTTATTTTCCTTTAAAATCCAAAGGTTGTCTTGAGGTGCCAAAAAAAGAGGTACAAGCTAGCGTTAAATTTCTACACTGTTGGTGTTCCACAGGGCTCTTTCCTGGACTCTGTTCTCTTTACCTTCTACACTGTAGAATCTACCCTATTTCATTTGGTGATCTCATTAGCTCCTATAGATTCAATGATCATTTTTATACAGATAATTCTCAGCTCTATTTACCTGGCCCTAACCTCTCTCTCTTGAACTTCAGTCTCATATTCAACTGCCTACTGGACATCTTGGACTAAATGTCTCATAAGCATCTCAAGCTAAAAATGTTCCAAAATGAACTCATTATCTCCCCCTTCCCAAATCTCATTTTTCCTCACTTCCTTTTTATTATTGAGGGTGCCACCTTCCTTCCACTCATCCAGACTCACAATCTAGGAGTCATCCTTAACTCCTTATTCTCTCTGCAGTTACTAAGTTCTTTTATTTCTGCCTTCTTAATATCTCTCATATATTCCCCACTTTTCTCCTCTGACACTAGTGCAAGCCATTACTACTTCCCACTTGGATTATTGCAATAGCCTTCAAGTTGGTTTCTCTGCTTCAAGTCTCTTCTCACTCTAGTCCATCCTTTCCTTCATTTGCTGAAGGGATTTTCTTGAAGTGTAGTTCTGATCATATCATCCCTCTATTCAATAAACTTTAGTGGTTCCCTATTATCACTAGGATCAAATATAAAATCCTGTTTGTCCAAGACACTCTAGCTGTTTCCTGCCTTTCTAGTCTTCTTACAACCTCTTCCCTGCACACATATTCAGTGATTCAATTAGAGTGGCTTCCTTGTTGTTCCTTGCCTAAGAACATTCCATCTCCTGAATCTGTACATTTTCAATGCCTATGCCTTATCCTCAGAATTTTCTCCCTCCTTGTCTCTACCTTCTGGCTTCTGTCAAATCTTAATTAAAGACCTATATTCTATGAAAAGCTTTTTCTAGTCCCTTTTCTGTATATATCCTATTTATACACAACTATTTCTATGTTATCTCCCTCATTAGACTGTCAATTGCTTTGGAGTAGGGTCTGATTTTGTTTTGTTTTTCTTTTGTCTTTGAATCTCCAGTGAATGGCACATAGTAGGAACTTAATAGATGCTTGTTGATGACCAAAATGCTACTGCAAAAGACCACCCCTGTGGGATGGAAGAGAATCAAGGATCAAATTCTGAAGACATAAAGGAAAAAATTCCAGCAAGAAGGGGGAAAATGAAATTTGTCTGAGGAAACTAATGTGGAACTATAGGAAATTCAATCATCAACTTAGATTTTTAAAAGAAATATATAGAAAATTTAAAGTCTGAGGGTGAAATGTGTTATGGTGATTTCAAACAGGGTCTGGTGTGCTAAAGGTCAGAATGAATTAAGCCATCAGTGCAAGATAAGAACAAAAAGGATTTTGGAGGTGCATGTGTCGGTCTGTATGTTTGTTAAAAGATATTGGAGGGCAGCTAGGTGGCTTGGTAGATGAAGAGCCAGATCTAGAGATGGGAGATCCTGGGTTCAAATCTGCCTTCAGATATTTCCCAGCTATGTGACTCTGAGCAAGTCACTTAACCCCAATTGCCTTTACTTAATTTGAAACAATACTTAGTATTGATTCTAAATCAGAAGGCAAGGATTTTTTTTTAAGGAATATTAGGAGAAAAGAGGGTACCAAAGAAGGGATAAGCACTTTGCTTGGAGATAGATGAGACAGTTATAACTGACAACAGAAAGAAAGCAGAACTGCTCAATTCTACTTTTTTTTTTCAGCCAAGAAGGATACCTCTAGCACTGAAATGACAGAAAAAGAAATGTCCATCAGAGAGTGAGATAAGTAAGGATCACTTAAGAGAGGACTAAGTTGTCCCTGATGATTTCAAGTCACCTGGCCCATATAAACTGCAACCTGGAGTACTTAAAGAAGTGACACTTTAATTGCTGAACCACTGTCAGTAATATTGAAAAAATAATGGAAAATAGAAGTTCCACAAGAATGAAGATGGATAAATATCCCAATTTTCAAAAAAGGGAAGATAAAAGAACCTATAATCTAGACCAGGGAGATTGACTTCAATTCCTAAAAAATTCTGGAACAGATCATTAAAATGATGGCTGGCAAATATGTAGGAAGGAAATAGGTACTTACAAAGAGTCAGCATGCTTTCATTAATAACAGGTCATGCCAAACTAACTTCATTTTCTTTTCTGACAGGATTAGACTTGTAGATAATGGGAATACAATAGATGTAGTTTACCCAGATTTTTACCAAGGCTTTTGATAAAATATATCATACTATGCTTATTGATAAAATGGGGAGATATAGATGATATGTAATAAAATTATGTCACAATATTAGCTAGTATTTATATTATAGCAGTTAGTGGCTTAGTGGCTAGAGTGCTGAGCCTGCAGTCAAGAAGACCTGAGTTCAAATCCAGTCTTAGACCCTTGCTAGCTGGGTGATGTTGGTAAAATCACTTAACTTCTATTTGTCTTAATCCAGTGGAGAAGGAAATGACAAACCATTCCAGTATCTTTGCCAAGAAAACTCCATGGACAACATTGGTGCCCTTTAGTCCATGGGAATCACAAAGAGTAGGACAGAAATGAACAACAATATTTATATATGCCAGGCACCATGGTAAGTACATTATAATTATTATCTCATTTGATCCTTATAACAACCCTGGGAAGTAGATCCACATTTTACAAGTGAAGAAACTGAGGCAAATAGAAATTAAATGGCTTGTTCAGGATCACAGAATTTTTCCCCTTTATTTAAAGATATTTTATTTTCCCATTTACATGTAATAACAATTTTCAACATATATTTTCTAAAATTATAAGTTCCAAATTGTCTCCTTTCCTCCTTTCCCTCTTCCCTCTCAGAGATGGTAAGTAATATGGCCTGGGTTATACATGTATTATCATGCAAAACATACTTCCATGTTGGTTTTTGTTGAGGGTCCCAGAATTAATAAATGTCTGAGGCTAGATTTGAATGTAAGTCTTCCTGACTCCAGGACTAGTGCTCTATTCACTGTGTCCCCCTAGCTGCCCCAGCTGAATGTGGATTCAGAATTCATAAGTTAGTAGTTGCTAATGGTTCAATGACAGGTGGCAGGTTTCCATTAGAGAACTCAGGCATCTCTGTTTGGCCCTATGCTATTTGACATTTTTATCAGTTACATGGAAGAAGTCCTAGATAGCATACCCATCTGATTTAAAGATGGTGCAAAACTGGGAGGAATAGCTAGCTCATCCGATGAAAGAATTAGGGTCCAGAAGAATTTTGGCAGGATAGAGCATTGGGCTGAATCTAATAAATGAAGTCCATTGGGGTTAAATGTAGTCTTATACTTGAGTACTCCCCCCCCCCCAAAAAAAATTACAAGATGATATAGGGTACTGATTGTCCTCTATGCCTTGCATGCTCGAAACCTTGCCTTTGCCTCGCTTCCTTGAAGACCTAATTTCAAATGTGACCTCTTGCATTGTTCTCCCAATTAAAAAAATATTTAAGCAACTACCATGTACCAGACACCTAAAAATATGATCTTATTTGATTTTTCACAGCAAATTTATAAAGGTTATTAAACTCTCCTACTAATATAGTCAAAGAAACTGAGGCAGATAAAGGGTTAAGTTACTTGCTCAGGGTCACATAGCTATTACACATCTAAGGCTGGATTTGAACTCAGTCCTTCCTGACTTCTGACCCAGAATGCTATACACCATACCACCTAGTTGCCCCAAATAGGAGTTGATCAGTGTTGCCTCCTCTTTGTCTCATTATATCTATAATCCTTATTGTTGTTGCTCAGTCTTATCTAACTCTTTGTAACTCCATTTGGAATTTTCTTGGCAAAGACACTTGGAGTGATTTCTATATCCTTCTCCAGCTCATTTTACAGATGAGAAACTGAGGCAAATAGGATTAAGTGACTTGCCCAGGGTCATATAGCTAGTAAGTGCCTGAGGCCAGATTTGAACTCAGGTAGATGAGGCCTGGCCCTCTATCCACTGTGCCAATATCAATATCAATGGCCAGTTACATTTAGGACCTCTCATATGACTGATTAGCACTCCAATATTATTTAACCAACTGATAGCAATTAGTTTTTACAAAGAGGCTAGTAAGGGTTTGAGGCCAGATTTGAACTCACAAAGCTGAGTCTTCCTGACTCCAGGCCAGCCACTTTATCTGCTGTACCACTCAGTTGCTCCTAGTGGAAGTCACATTGAGGTAAATTTAGACTAGAAGACACAAAAAACTTGCTATGAATTAGAGCTCTCCAACAGTGGAATATGGTGCTATATATATATATATATATATATATATATATATATATATATATATATATATATATAT
>NC_058133.1:157540169-157585989 GCF_016433145.1 Gracilinanus agilis | reverse complement strand
TATATATATATATATAGCACCATATTCCAATATATATATATATATATATTGCATATATCCACTATAAATGGCATGTATAGTACAATCACTACATATGTCATGTGTGAAGATGGGATTAACTCTTCCCTGCCCATTCTTTAGAGTAAATCACCAAAAGTGTACACACCCCACTTAATCCTTAAGTGGGGGGAAGTCTGTGACCCACATGTGCAATAGTGGGTGATGAATCATAATTAACTGACTACCCCCTGGACAATCCTAAGCAAAGCTTTAGCTGTAATTGGTACACGTAAAGTGGGAGGAAGGCACAGGAAGTGACAAAAGGAATGGTCTTTGTAAATAGCAAGAACTTCTGTGAAGTAGTTTTTTTTTTTTTTTTTTTTTTTTGCCTTGAATTGGATCTTGGAGGAGCTCTGGCTGAGGACTTTAGACTGCTTTCTATTTCTCCTTAGAACTACTATGTGGGTGAATGAAAAAGGTTGACTCCCTTCTCTGGCTTTCCTGGAGGTATGAGCCTCTGGAGGAGCCCTTAGTCTGGGAGGAGGCCTCGTGGCCAAAACCCTTGTTAATTGAACCTTAGGCCCTCTGGCTGGGGCTTCTGAAGCCCTGCCAGAGTAAAGCCAGGGCTTGAGCAATAGTCTAGCTCATTAAGCTAGATCTTTTACTCTGCTCTCTTTCTCATTTCTCTACTTTCAGTCTTTCCCTCTATTGTATAAATAAATTGCTAAAAAATCATTTGGAATTAATTAAATTCATGGAGACCACACTCTGATAAATTTAGTCCAAACTTTTTTTAATTTTAACCCTTTACATTCTGTCCCTTACACATGTCCAACACATACATACAATGCTTCCAAAGATGATTTTTTTTCTTCTTTTGGGATTTTCAAGAAAAGGCTGAATGACTACTTCTCAGGTATATTATAGTGGGGATTCCTTTCATGTATGGGTTAGACTAGAAGGCTGCTTGGGTCTCTTTCAGCTCTCAAAATCTGTGATTGAATATACACTTTTGAACTACCTCTACTAGTTCATGAGGAAGTACTAATTTCTACTGGAATGACACCATAGTAGAGCAAAAAGGACATTAAGTTTTGAGTTAAAAAATCAGAGTTCAAATTCTGGCTCTGCTTCTTGTGCAGCCTTCGACGAGTAACAAATCCTGTGGAGCCATAGTTTTCTCATTGGGAAAATGAGTTGTTGGAAGTACATTTCAACTCAAAAAGCCTGTTATTAAGACTAAATCCTAGTCACTCAATAGAGGTCAACTAAGTAAATCAGGAGCTCAAGAAAGATATGAATATTTAGCTAGAGTCAATCCATGATTGACTGATGAAAAGCCATGAACAGAGTATGCTGATTTCAGGTCAATAATGTAGCCTAGAGTCTAGTACCCAAGGGATCTTCTAAGAGAGCTAGGGCAAGAGATAGAGTAAATCAGTCAGACTTGGCCATTGGAGGACATTAGCTTTTTAAAGGGAAAATTTCATTTGAAATTTGATATTACTGTCTTTTATTCTTACATCTATTTCATTTCCCAATATATTCTTCTCTTAACCCTCTCTTGTAGTCCCATCTCTTATAAGAAATTATTTTTAAAAAACCAGGTCAGCAAAGCTAAACATCATAGCAATCAAATCTGATATTCTATGTGATATTCCACAACCAAGAGCCATTATTGCAAAGTGTGGATTTTAAAATTAATATTCAATATCTCCAAAGTATAATATTTATAGAGCTTTATTAATATTTAACTAGAGAGCTAGAGAACACAAAGAACGTTCTCCACTCACTTCATGTGGAAGAGAGAGCTAGGGCAACAAAGACTGGTCACCACTCAATTCACATAGAAGAGAGAAAGAGGGGTGTTACCCAAAACTTATATACAATCCCGTAAAAGATGCACATAAATAGAAAGGAAAAGGAATTGTGGGTAATACAGAAAGGAATCCTGGGCAATACAGTTCCAGGTGTTCAAGATTTTCCGACTATACAAAAGCTAGAAAAGGGTCTACTCATAATTCCTCTTTGGAGACTAGTATTACCATTATAATGTCACAGCATTCAGGTTTCATTATTCTTTCGCTCTTTGCATTTCTGTTGCTATCTTGGTGAGGTACATTGTTTTTCTTATTACACTCACTTTGTTTTGCATCACTTCATATATCTCCCCAAGCTTGTTGGTATTCTTCAGTCATAATTTCTTATGGCACAATAATATTTCACTATATTCATGAGCTATGATTTTTAGCCATTCTCCAATTAATAGACGTCTACTTGATTACAATTCTTTGCTACTACAGAAAGTAGTACTACAATATTTTGGCATATATAAAATCTTTTAAAAAAAACAAAACCTTTACCTTCTGTCTTTAGAATCAATACTGTGTATTGATTCCAAGGAAGAAGAGAGGTAAAGTCTAGGCAATGGGATTTAAGTAACTTGCCCAAGATTACACAAGTAGGGCTTGTCTGAGGCGAGATTTGAACCCAGGATCTTTTGTCTCTTAATCCATTGTCCATTCCACTTATCTGCCCATTGCCTAAGGTCTTTTAAAAAAAAGAATTGTCTTCCTTTGTGCATATAGCTGATAGTGGTATTTCCAGATGAAAGGGTTTGGACATTTTAAAGACTTTAGCTCTTAAACATACTTTTGTCTGCATCTGTCCAAATTCTAATTCATTCCTCTCAAACAAGGATAGAAATCCTACGGAATAGCTTCAACTTCATTGATAGAATAGTGTACTTTTTATAAAGATATTTGAAGGCAAAAGCAGTTTCGTTTAATGTAGTTCATAGTAGCCATGTCAAGAAACATAAATCTGAAAGAATTAAGCTTGTCTCTGAAAAAAATTCAGTGGAGGAAAAAATTAAGTTAGTAGGAATCATCTGGACCAAAAGGGAACTGGAGTTGGAACTGTGGTCTGCAGGAGACCCCTCAGGCTTACTTTGGCCTAATCCCAACCTAATGTGGTCTGAATAAGACAGAAATGGCCACTGAGACCCAGGATAGTAGGTGGGGAGTGAGGGCTCCTTTGAGACAGACTTCGGAAATTAGACTTCCTGGTTTTCCGTGGTGGGATTTGTCCTTTGGAAGTGCTACTTTTCCAAGATTCCTCTGTCCTGCCAAGAATTACTGGAGCTAAGCAGCCACATGTCTTTGAACAGGTGCCCAAGTTGAGCAGAGAAGGACCACAAAAAAAAAATACAGTATATGTGATTGAGAGCCATCACCACTTGGGCTGGAGGTTGGATCAGTAGAGCAATTTTGTCTTGAAGAGGAATGTAGAGACTCAGGAGTTGGCAGCCAGAAAGGAGTCCTTATAGACATTCCATGGTCATGTTCTGAGATCCAGAAATTTTAGAGTAGTGAGTGGCATTACTGATTCAAACAGGATTCATCAGACCTTGTGTAAACCTTGGCTCATTCTCTGACATGATTATGGGCAGATTGGAGGAAATGATGAGGGTGGTTGCCTCTGGTGTTTTCTTACTCTAAAGGATGGATAACTGTAACTGGAGAAGAAAACTTGTTCTGGTGGAGAAAGATTTGGATGCAATTTACAGTGAGTTTAGAGTTTCTGACCAAAGGAGGTATCAGTTTCAGAGTAATTTCCCCAAATTTATTCTACTCAGTTTATTAAATTAAGTATAAAAGAGACAGAGATGTGACCAGGAGGTGACCTGTGAACATGAGAGATAGAATGCAAACTTTATTCTTGTAAGTATTGAAGGAGATGAAAGAAAGGGTGGTTTCTTTGACCTTTAATTGGGTTAACTCTGATTTCTGCTGTAGATTAAGATTACTTTCAAGTAGAACACAAAATCTGAATAAGAGAATCTGTTTGGTAAATTATAGGACAAAATTCAGAAGTTCAAAACAAAACAAAACAATGTGGCAAGATGGGACGAACCCTGGATTTGGAGTCTGAGGTTCAAATCTAACTTCTGCCTCTTATTACATGGATGA
Organism: Gracilinanus agilis; assembly: GCF_016433145.1. Classification (NCBI taxonomy): domain Eukaryota; kingdom Metazoa; phylum Chordata; class Mammalia; order Didelphimorphia; family Didelphidae; genus Gracilinanus; species Gracilinanus agilis. The sequence goes on along the minus strand of NC_058133.1, from coordinate 157,582,018 downwards.
CCTTGAGCAAACTTAAAATTTCTGGCCTCAGTTTCCTCATCTATAAAATGAACAGATTAGTGCCTCCTACTAATGTGATTTTGGGCAAGCTATTAAACCTCCCTGGGTCTCACTTTCCTCAAATTTAATATCATGGGGTTAGATTAATTCCCTAAGGTCTCTTTCAGTTCTAGAGCTGAACCTATAATCCTAGGTTTCATCTCTCCAGTTAGATTACAAACTCATAGGAAGTAGTGTCTCTTTGGAAACTGCCATTGTTACTGTATTATTAAGTATTTTATAATTGTAAACTTAGAGTAATATAATGCAAGAAAAGTCACTCCCCTTTGAGGGAAGTGACCTGAATCAATCATCAGAGAGAACCTAGGAGAGTGGGCAGGGTTGATTTCCTTGATCAATCTCTGAACTCAGAGTATGTCAGCCACCAAAACTCTTCAGATGAGCCAAGAACTAGAAATATTTCTCAGAGTAAGAAAAAAACTTAATGAGAAGGATTTCAAACTTTGAAACAGAAAGAAATAATAGTTTGATGCTAATAGCTGTTTCAGATATTAATAGTTCACAGGGATAGATGTGATCACTAAAGGGTTTGGTTATAGATGTTAACCCATAACAGTGTAGGATCCTTAGAAGAGCAATGAATTCAGATTCAGACAACATGGGGTTATATCTTGGCTCTCCTGCTTCCTAGCTTTGTGACCTCAGAAAAGTAATTTGACTTCTCTGAACCTTAGTTTCTTCCTTATGAACATCAAACAACAATAGTCTTCCTACTCCTCAGGGTAACTGTAAAAAACAAATGATGTATAGGATATTTTTTAAACATTCTTTGTTCCTTTAACCAGTCCCCATCTAGTATGAACTCAAGGTTTTTTAGGATTCTGCTTGTTCTCCTCTGTATCCTCTTTTGACTTATCAGTGTCTTTTCTAAACTCATTTTCATGTTTTTGAATTTTCCTTTTCCTTTGTTTCCTAGTAAAGTTCCTTTTTAAAAATCCAAATTTCATCTTATAATAATTAATCTTTGCAATATAATGCTTTATGAGTTACAAAGCTCTTTCCTCGCTGTAATCCTGTGAAGTAACTGAGTTTCAGAGAAGTCAAGGGTCTCCCCACAAGATCACACATTTTATAACTATCTGATTTAGGACTTGAACGCTGTCTTCTGACTCTAAGTTGAAAGTGGTCTTTCATAAATGACTGTAGGGAATGTCATGTATTGTATGGAATGTCAGATCAGATTCCTCCATCAGGCAGAGTTGGACTAGATGATCTTTAAAGTTCCTTTAAAATTTTATGACTATGTGATCCCAAGCAGGGGTTGGGGTAGGGATTTATTTCCACCTACCCTTGGAAAGAAAGGAAAATCTGAAGGTCACAAGAGACCAATTAGGGGTAGGTGGAGGCATGAATGAAACAAGTGGAGCTAAGATAGTTATAGAAGTGAAAATTCAGGGTAAAGAAATGAGGGACCAGTTCTGATTTAAAGCATAACCATTTGAAATCTGGAATTATGCTCAGGGAGTTATAAAACTGTATATACCTATAGACCCAGCAATACCACTGTTGGATCTATTTCCCGATATGATCAAGGGGAAAGGAAAAGAATTTATATGTTCTAAAATGTTTATAGCAGCTCTCTTTATGGTGGCATAGAACTAGAAAATTGAGGGGATGCCCATCAACTGGGGAACAGCTGAACAACTTGTGGCATATGATTGTGATGGGATACTACTGCAGCATAATAAATGATGAACAGATATTGAATTTTTAAAATTAAAAAATGTAATTCAATTTAATTTAAAATTTTAAGAATGAAACAACCCCTCCAAAAAAACATGGAAGGGCCTATGTGAAATTACAAAAAGTAAAAGGAGTAGAACTAAGAGAACACAATATACAGAGACAGAATTAATATTTGAAGAATAACTTGTATGACTCCCTCCAGAGAAAGAACTGATAAATAGCAAATGAAGATATAAAAAATAAAGCATAAAACATTTTTTGAGTCACCCAAGTTCACAATCTCAGAGTAATCTTCAGTTCTTTACTTTCCCTCACTCTACATAGTCAATCAATTGCCAAAACTTGTCAATTCTTCCTCCACAATATCTCTTCCCACATGTTCCACTCCTCTCCAATCACATGGTCATTGCATTTGTTCAGGACCAAAAACCTTCTAAGTTTTCTCTCTGCTTGCAGTCTCTCTTCTCTCTAATCCATGCAGCTGACATAGTGACATCCCTAAAACATGAATCTGAAAGTTTTAGCAACTCCCTATTGCCTTAGAATAAAAGAAAACTTCTCTAGTTGACACATAAAGCCCATCAAAAACTGTCTACAAGCCTACATTCTGGACTGATTATGCATCATTCCTCTTCATGTATTCTGGGGTCTAGCCAAAATGACTTACGGATTTTCAAATATGACATTCTGTCAAGCTGTCCTCCATGCCTAGAATAAATTTGATTCTCAGTCTAGCTTCTAAATATCCCTATTTTCTTTCAAAACTCAGACAAGTACAATCTCCTGAATGAGGCTTCTACTGTCTGCTCTCACCCCAAATTACCTTGAATTTATTTTTTATTTGCTTGGTACATCTTTGATCCCCAAATAAACTCTGTTAAGGCAAGGACTTTTCCATTTCAATATTTGTATCCCCAGTTCCTAACCAGGACCTGGCACATAGCAAGTACTTAATAAATGATTTGTGAACTGATGAATTCCTTCCTACCTGGGGTTTTCTTTTGACACTAGTAAATTATTATGAATATAGTAGATGTTGGATAAATAAATGTTAAATGAATTAAATGACTTGATTAAGTGGAGTTAGTGGACTGGAATAGGTCCTTATGAATGCATCTTCGGGAAAGTCCCTCTAAACCATAATTCTGTTTCAGAACTGGGTAGGGAAGGGGTAAGGAGGAAAGTAATAGGCAATACTTAACTTTAGCATCCTTGATCAATTCTCTGTTCACTCTTCATCTTTAAATCCATCTCTAGGGATTCTCCCATTCCCCCACCCTCCTATTTTAAGCCACTGCTATTGGCATCCTTTTCTTATCTGTACTGGCAATTAATCTCACCAGTATCAGGAGAATGAACAGCCCCAAAGTGCTTTAAAATACTAGAGTAGAAGCCATTACCTTATATGCATGCAAAGTGTGAGCAATGGTGATAAGCAGACATGTCGGCATCTCACTACCAGTGTTTGGAAAATCATAACACATAACATATGGGCCTTTTCTTTAGAAAGCCATTAATTGGGTAGTAGTACATGTGCTCCTATTATACATTTTAATATCTTATTGGAGTAGGCATTTTTCAAATTAGCAGAAACATTTGAGAAGAAATTAACCTCCTTCCATATGCTACGTACAAAGTGTGGGTAGTGTCATAGGGAGAGAGCTGAGCTTCCTCCTTTAATGCCCCTCAAAACATTTCATTTATCATACTCCTTTCCAGATCTACTCTTAGGTATGCTGCCTCTTCTTGGACTCAATGTCCAACTTACCAACCTAATCTTATTCCCTTTCTTTCCTTCTTTGTGACTCCTTTGCCAAGATGGGAGTTTCAGCTGCTGTTTCTAGATGCCTAACATCTTCCCTCCCTGACTCTTTTCTTTCTGAGAAAGGAGGGACAATTAAGATATAGCAGCTAGGAGATAAAATTGTATTTAAAGGAATTTACTCCTTGCTACTCATTACCAATCCCTAAAGCTATTTCATTTTCTTTGATCTTAACTATGTTGCCAAATGCTACCTCTCCATCCACTGACTATCCCCATCAGTGCCTCATCTCTAGAAGGGAGATACTGTTTCTGTATCTCTTTCACTGCCCAAACTATCAGATCTAAAGAAATCGGCCTGAATTCTAAGGTCCTTCAGGAGATTGCCTCAAATTAGGCATCTTTAACATATCTTCCCCACAAGTAGCTAGCATTCCTACTTGTATTCTTTTTTATTGCTTAGTTCAGGTCCAAATCTAAGCCTTCTCATATTTCATCCCATACTGGAACCATTGTCTTCTTAATCACAGAAAGACATTGATATGTTGGAGAATGTATGGAGGGAGACAACTAGAATAGCAAAGGACCATAGGTCCAAATAACTCATAGGAGAATAAAACTGAAAGAACTGATCTCCAGTTAAACCATGAAAAGAGGAGGTACAGGTGGGGCATGATGATGATTATCTTCAAGTGTTCAAAAGGTCATCATGTATCAGCAAGATTAAATTGGTTCTATTTGGCCCTAGAAGGCAGGACAGGAAGTGATAAGAAGTTGCAAGGAAGTAAGACAATGCCAGAGAAATCTCCTTAAGCTTTAGATTGCTCAAAGATAGAATAAATTATTTCAGTATGTGGTATGTTGGCCTTCATTAGAGATCTTTGAGTAAAGTCTCAATGACCATTTGTTGGGTATGTTATAGTAAGAATTCCTTTCAACAATGGGTGAGACTAGATGAGCACTGAAATCCAACCAACTCTAAAATTCTGTGATTCAGATTTCCAGACTCCTCCTTTCCTCATTTAACAGATAACTTATAAGGTAGTGTGAGAAGCTTTAAAGATATGATGTCAAACAACTATATCAGCAATGATTTCTGATGTGTCAGATACTGTTCTAGATGTCAGAAATACAAAGATAAAACTAATAAAGTAAAACAGGTTAATTTTTACCATGGAAAGATCTACATGAAATTACGAAGAGCACAATGAGTAGAACCAAGAGCATATTTAAAAAGCCTGGAGTTCTGGGCTAAGATGGCCACAGAGTAGGAGCAAAGGTCTTCCTCTCCTTACCACCTATCAATGTAAAGCACCTCAAAAGGACAAACACCAAAATCAGATGAGTGAAGAGGCTCTTCCATAGGGCACAGTCTTGAAGGTAGGCAGGGTTTGGGCATTTCCACACTATAAGGGAGTAAAATTACTCCTACCAAAATGTAAGCTGATCACCTCTCCCACACTTCACCTAAGGCACCAGAGTCAGAACAAGTGCAGGGAAATTGCTAGGTTCTTGGGGAGCTGGCTGAGGACACCACAGACTTACCCAGGAGATCAGCGAGACTTGAGGCCCCAGGAGGCTGAGGAATGTGGAGATTGGGCATAGAGATTTGTCAGAGAGGAGCTGCACACAGCAGATGCAGCAGAGACTGAAAAGTGGCCTCAGGGCAAAAACCATTCTATAACTCCATACAATGACCTGCTTACCCTCCTCACTCAGACTTCTGAATGGGAAGGGAAGAAAGAATTAGCAGAGAAGTGGCCACCAACAACCAGGAACTACAATCTGCAACTACCAAAACAAACAAACAAAAAAAAAACCCTTGACCCTAGATAATTCCTATGGAGAAAAATCCCAGACTACAGAGGAAACAGCAGAGGACGACAAACAAGCAAACACATCTAAACCTTCCAAAAGAAAAATGGAAATTGGTCACAAGCTCTTGAGGATCTCAGATTTGAGATTATGAACCAAGTGAGAAAGATAGAAGAAATTTGGCAAGAAAAGTGGGAAATTGTTAAAAAAGAAAATAACAGTTTAAAAGACAGAATCTCCCACTTGGAAAAAGAAGCTTAGAAATCAAATGAAATGATAAGAAAATTGAAGACCAGAAATGACCTGCTGGAAGCCATGAAAAGCAGGATAGATTAAACCAAAGAGGAAAATAAAAAGATCATAGCTGAAAACCAGTCTTTAAAAACTAGAATTGGGCAAATAGCAGCTAATGATCTCACAAGACAGCAAGAATTAATAAAGCAAAGTCAAAAGAATGACAAATTAGAAGGAAACATGAACTATCTCACTGAGAAGATGACAGACTTGGAAAACAGGTCAAGGAGAGACAATTTGAGAATCATAGGCCTACCTGAAAACCTAGAAATAAACAGAAATTTTGACATCATACTACAAGAAATTATCCAAGAAAACTACCCTGATATTCTTGAACAAGAGGGCAAAACAGACATTGAAAAAGTCCATAGATCACCCTCTACATTAAATCCTCAAAAGACAAACCCCAGGAATGTAATTGCCAAATTCAAGAGCTTCCAAGCTAAGGAGAAAATATTGCAAGAAGCCAGAAAGAGACAATTCAGATATCAAAGATATCTGTGTAATCAGGATTACACAGGATCTGGCAACTTCCACATGAAAGGAACACATGGCTTGGAATATGATATTCAGAAATGCAAGAGAATTGGGTCTACAGCCAAGGATCACCTACCCATCAAAAATGACTATATACTTAAAGGGGAAAGTATGGGCATTTAACAAAATAGAAGATTTCCAAGTATTTGTAAAGAAAAGACCAGAATTAAATGGTAAATTTGATGTCCAAATACAAAATTCAAGAGAGACATTAAAAGGCAAACAAGAAAGGGGGGGAATTTTTAAGGGCTTTAGTAAGATCAAATTATTTATATTCCTATATGGAAAAATGATATTTGTAACTCTCCAAAACTGTATTAACTATCATAATAGTTAGAAGAAATATTCATAGGTAGTGGTTGGGATACTAAGTGGTTTAAGATGATATGTCAAAAAAAGAAATGGGGGAATAGATTACATCAAGAAAAATTTGAAGGAATAAGAAAATTAGGGTAATCAATACCAAAATAGTGAGAGACCTGAACCTTCCTCTATCAGGTCTAGATAAATCAAACCAAAAAATAAATAAGAAAGAGGTAAGAGATGTGAATGAAATCTCAGAAAAATTAGAGTTAATAGATATATGGAGAAAAATGAATATGGACAAAAAAGAATACACCTTCTTTTCAGCAGCACATGGTATATTCACAAAGACTGACCATGAATTAGGGTATAAAAACATGGCAAAAAATGCAAAAGAGCATAAATAACAAATACAATCTTCTCAGATCATAATGCAATAAAAATAATAATTAGTATTGCTACATGGAGAGGCAAATCAAAAATCAATTGGAAATTAAATAATATGATTCTCCAAAATTGGTTGGTTAAAGAACAAATCATAGAAACAATTCATAATTTCATTGAAAAGAATGACAATGAGGAGACATCATATAAAAATCTATGGGATAAAGCTAAAGCAGTAGTCAGGGGGGAATTTATATCCCTGAGTACATATATTAGCAAATCAGGGAGGGAAGAGGTCAATGAATTTAGCATGCAACTTAAAAAAACTAGAAAGAGAACAAATTAAAAATCCCCAGATAACAACTAAATTAGAAATTAAAAAATTAAAGGAGAAATTAATAAATTAATTAAATAAATTAATTAGATTAAATAATAAATAAATTAATTAATTAAATTAATTAAAAAATTGAAGGAGAAATTAATAAAATTGAAAGCAAAAGAACTATTGAATTAATAAATAAGACTAGAATCTGGCAATTTAAAATAGATAAAATACTTGTTAATCTAATAAAAAAAGGAAAGAAGAAAACTACATTCATAGTATCAAAGATGAAAAGGACACCCTCACCTCTAATGAAAAGGTAATTAAGGCAATTATTAAGAACTATTTTGCCCAATTATATGGCAATAAATATGACAATCTAAGTGATATGGATGATTATTTACAAAAATATAAATTGCCTTGATTAACAAAAGAAGAAATAAGATACTTAAATAATCCAATATCAGAAAAAGAAATTGAACAAACCATCAAAGAACTCCCTAAGAAAAAATTGCCAGGGCCAGATAGATACATAAGTGAATTCTATCAAGCATTTAAAGAACAACTATCCCCAATACTATACAAACTATTCAACAAAATAAGCAAAGGAGTTCTACCAATTCCTTTTATGAAACAAATATGTTACTGATTCCAAATCCAGGGAGATCAAAAACAGAGGAAAGAAAACCATAGACCAATCTCCTTAATGAACATAGATGCAAAAATCTTAAATAGAATACTAGCAAAAAGACTCCAGCAAGTGATCATTAGGGTTATTCACTATAATTATCTGGGATTTATACCAGAAATGCAAGGATGTTTTAATATTAGGAGAGCCATCCACATAATTGACCATATCAACAACTAAACCAACAGAAATTACGTGATTATCTCAATAGATACAGAAAAAGCCTTTGACAAAATACAACACTCATTCCTATTGAAAGCACTAGAAAATATAGGAATATAAGAGCCTTTCCTAAAAATAATAGAGTATATATTTAAAACCATCAGCAAGCATCATCTGCAAAGGGGACAAATTAGAATTTCTGAATAAGATCAGGACTGAAACAAGGATGCCCATTATCACTTCTATTATTTAACATTGTACTAGAAACACTAGCAGTAGCAATCAGGGAAGAAAAAGAAATTGAAGGTATTAAAATAGGCAATGAGGAAACTAAACTATAACTCTTTGCAGATGATATGATAGTCTACTTAAAAAATCCTAAAGAATCAACTAAAAAGCTAGTGGAAATAATCAACAACTTTAAGAAAGTTGCAGGATACAAAATAAATCCATATAAATCATCAGCATTCCTATATATTTCCAACACATCTCAGCAGCAAGAGTTAGAGAGAGAAATTCCATTTAAAATCACCCTAGATTATATAAAACATTTAGGAATCTATTTGCCAAGACAAACACAGGAATTTATGAACACAACTACAAAGCACTTTCCACCCAATTAGAATTAGATAAAAACAATTGGAAAAATATTAATTGCACATGGGTAGGATGAGCTAATATAATATAAATGACAATCCTGCCAAAATTAATTTACTTATTCAGTACCATACCTATCAAACTACCAAGAAACTTTTTTACTGAAAAAAAAATAACAAAGTTCATTTGAAAGAACAAAAGATCAAGAATATCAAGGGAAATAATGAAAAAAAATGTGAAGGATGGGGGCCCAGCAGTACCAGATCTTAAACTGTACTATAAAGCAGTGGTCATCAAAACAATGTGGTACTGGCTAAGAGTCAGAAGGGAGAATCAATAGAATAGACTTGGGATAAATGATCTCAGCAAGATAGTATATGATAAACCCAAAGATCGCAGCTTTTGGGATAAAAAACCACTATTTGACAAAAACTGCTGGGAAAATTGGAAAACAGTATGAGAGAGATTAGGTTTAGATCAATATCTCACACCCTACACCAAGATAAATTCAGAATGGGTGAATGACTTAAATATAAAGAAGTAAGTAAAAATAAGTAAGTAAATCATAAGTAAATTAGGTGAACATTGAATGGTTTACCTGTCAGATCTAGGGGAAGACCAACCAAGAGAGAATATTACAAAATGTAAACTGAATAATTTTGATTACATTAAATTAAAAAGGTTTTGAACAAACAAAACCAATACAACCAAAATTAGAAGGGAAGAAAGAAATTGGAAAAAAATTCTTTATAACAAAAACCTCTGACAAAGGTCTAATTATTCAGATTTATAAGAAGCTTAATCAATAGTACGAAAAATCAAGCCACTCCCCAATTGATAAATGGGCAAAGGACACAAATAAACAATTTTCAGATGAAGAAATCAAAACTATCAGTAAGCACATGAAAAAGTACTCTAAATCTCTTGTAATCAGAGAAATGCACATCAAAACAACTCTTAGGTACCACTTCACACTTAACAGATGGCTAATATGACAGTAAAGGAAAATAATAAATGTTGGAGGAGTTGTGGCAAAATTGGGACATTAATGCATTGCTGGTGAAGTTGTGAATTGATCCAACCATTCTGGAAGGCAATTTGGAACTATGCCCAAAGGGTGTTAAAAAACTGCCTTCCCTATAATCCAACCATACCACTGCTGGGTCTATACCCCAAAAAGATCATAAGGAAAAAGACTTGTACAAAAATATTTATAGCCGTACTTTTTATGGTGGCAAAAAACTGGAAAATCAGGGGATGCTGTTCGATACTGGAACAACCTCCAGGAATTGATGCAGAGTGAAAAGAGCAGAACCAGGAGAACATTGTACACAGAGATGGATACATTATGGCACAATCAAATATAATAGACTTGTCTACTAGCAGCAATGCAATGATCCAAGACAATTCTGAGGGACTTATGAGAAAGAACACTATCCACATTCAGAGAAAGAACTATGGGAGCAGAAACATAGAAGAAAAACTGCTTGATCACATTGTTTGATGGGGATAAGACTGAGGATGTAGACTCTAAACAATCACCCTAGTGCAAATATTAATAATATGGAAATGGGTCTTGATCAATGACTCATGTAAAACCCAGTGGAATTGCTTATTGTCTATAGGAGGGTGGGGGTGGGAGAAGGGGAGGGAAAGAACATGAATCATATAACCATGGAAAAAGATTCAAAGTTAATTAATAAATAAATAAACTGGAAAAATAAAAATTTAAAATTTAAAAAAAGCCTGCCCTCAAGGAGTTTGTAATTTTTTCATAGGAGACACATATACAAATGAAGGCATTGACAAAATACGAATGAAACAAATATATGGTAATTTTGTTTCCTTGGTTGTTGAGGCATTCAGGAATTTCCAGAATAGTGTTACTTTACATCCTCGAGCTACTGCCATGGACATTTTTTTTTGCTTTGTTAATTAGAGAGGAGGGTGTCAGATTACTTTACCTTATCACCCATTTATCAATCTTCTAAGGCTCTCAGTCATTTCCTGTGAAGGATAATGATGGGAGAGAAGTGAGTTCAAATAATAAAGAGTAATAATGATGATAACATTATAACATATGCATCATATATATGTGTATGTATACATATTAGGTAGATAGATAGATACAGTTATGTATACATATAGATATATCAATTTGAGGTTTATGAAGCACTTTCCTCACAATAGCTCTGGGTAACTGTTGGTAGAGACAAAGCAGGGACATCAGATCTTTAATGCTTCTCCAGGTCTTCCTGACCCTGAGGCACAAAATCATCACTGACCACTCCCAGAGGGGTAAGGCATGCTCAGAACCCAAGAAGCTTAGCAGATTCAGCTATACCACATTTTCATTTTAAGAGTTCTTCATTTGGGGCAGGTAGGTAGCTCAGTAGATTGAAAGCCAGGCTTAGAGATGAGAGGTCCTGGATTCAAATCCAGGCTCAGACACTTAACTGTGCAACTTGGGCAAGTCACTTAACTCCCATTGCCTGGCCCTCTGTATTGAGTCTAAGATGGAAGGTAAGGGTTAATTTTTTTAAGAGGTTTTCATTGCCTAAATTATAAGTAAACTTGTAAGGGGCTTGGATTGTGTCATGGCCTCAATAGAGTAGGATAACCTATTACTGAAGAAGTGTTTTGAAATAATGTTTGAAGAGATGTCTGGAGATTCCCACAGGACACAGAGTTCTATAATACTGAGTATGAGGCCGGGGGAAATGCCCTTGGAGATTAAATGAATGGTTTCAGATATATGAGTGCCATATGAACTTGGAGAAGATAGTCTTGAGTGAGATTCTGTTCTGATGGCATTGAGTCTTAGGGTGACTTGCCTCTAATAACCAGAGGGGTCTAGTAGCTATGTTTGTCCAGCTGGATGAAAGACTGCAATAATAGAAGAGAGGGTTAGCACATAATCCAAAGGTTTGGCATGAGTTCAAGAATGGGCAACCAAGCCCAAAGTGCCTACAGCTGAGAGCCAATTGACATGGCCAGACATTCTAGCAGGCAGCATAAAGCAAGCCACAGCCTGTACTTGTGGTGTGGAAGTCCAGGTCACCTGGCCTGCCAGTATTGCAGAGACTGGCTCCAGATGGGAAAAAACTGGTGGAAAGAAAGCAATAGAAGTAGTTATAATAGATAAGATAGAGATTTTAAGTCTCTAGAGTAGGATCATGCTTTTGACATGGGGGCCCAGGACACTTGGTCTGTTGTTTTTTTAAAAATCCCTTTTTTCTGTCTTAGTAACAACTCTAAGACAGAAGGGCAAGAGCCAGGCAAATGAGGTTAAGTGACTTGCCCAGGGTCACAAAGCTAGGAACTGTATGAGGTTGGATTTAAACCCAGGTCCTCCCAGCTCCAAATCTAGTGCTCTATCCATTGTGCCACCTATGTGCCTCACTCAATCCATTGTTGGAAGTTGTATTAACTCCACTTTAAAAAAAGGTATGATTGAGCAATAATCCATACTCCAAACTAGGGTTAAAGGGGTGGGACTGAGACAACCCCTTTGATTCTTCTAACACTACAACAGGGTACTAAAGTGATCTAGCAGAAGACAGATGTGATGTGAGAAAAAGCAAATCATTCTTTATTTAGGAATAAGGGTACTGGGGAGGTTTGAAGTGTGAAAGTGAGGAAGGAATTCTGATGAGACCTAGGAGAAAAGATATGGAGAGAGCTGGGCTGGACCTCCCTTGCTTTCAGTTTCCTGGGGGAAAGATAATATGAAAGAGACACAAAAGAAAGAGGCTGGGGATAGTGCTGGGCCAGAAAGCCCTCAAGGAGTCTATCCTCACCTTTACCTCTGATATGATGATGATTAATTATGGTTCTTTCTCTGAGGTCAGTGATTCCCACTCCTTCCCAGGGAGAAGAAGATGGGCTTTAGTGAGAGAATAGATAGTAACAAAGGTTAAGGTTATCAGGAAAGAAGAGACAGCAATGTGCACAAGGATGTGGTAACATGAAATTTTTTCCAATTCTCTGAGCCTCTTTAAGCCTTTCCAGTTCCCATAGACCTGTGTGTATTTGTTTGTACCCCAGGTTGTTTTGGGATTTTTTCGAGAATATTTTGTACCAACTTTTCTTGTTGTACAGTCAAATTTAGTCATATCTGACTCTTTGTGACCCCATGAACCATACTGTTCATGGGATTTTATTGTCAAAGATATTATAATGAGGTAATAAGTAGTCTCAGTTCTTGTGTTGGTCACGTTGGAGTTTGGAAACTAGTATGAGTGTGGTGAAGGAAGGAAGGAGAATAGGTAGAGAACATAAATGCTGAGTTCATGAATTGCTAAGTTTTGATCGAGGGGGTCCTAGAAACATGAAGAGAGAGTAACTGAGGAATGGGGAGAATTAATTACTGGAAAAAGAAGTACATGAATTGAAATTGTGAGTGATGGATGAGTGTGGAGTTAGGTATCCTTAGCCGTGCATCTAAGAAGGGATAATATCTGGGAGTCAAGAACCTAGAGCTTTCTCACTAAGTGCTATTTAATAGAATGGGCAGTGAGGTGGCTTTGTATAAGGACATGTTCATGTTTTAAATGTATTTTTTAAAGGTGATCTAAATCTTGTGATTTCTTTATGAGGTATTTTATTGAGTTAAGAAAACAGCTGCTTGGATGAAGGAATCTCAGCAGTGAACCAACAGAGTGGTGGTGCATTCTAATGGTAGAGGCTTCCAAATTAAGGAACTGAGGATTCCAATTCAAGAGGTACAGCCAAACCCTTGAGAGAGAATTACAGTTGAGGGTAGGAGAGAGCTTATTTGTCACCTTAAAGAGGAGACGACTGTCTAACTAGGGGCAGCAACACAATGTGGACAAATAGATGTGGAAAGACAATCATCCAAGAAGAGAAATAGCTTCAAGGAGCAAGAATTCTTATATCAAGAGAATTCTAGCTATGGACTCAAGTGTGTGGATAGAATTTGCTCCCCAGGACTCTCTTACCCAGCATCCCATTTGCATGCTCACACTGAATGTGAATACTGCGAGTTTATGAGCTCACATAGGATAAAGTTTTGGTGTTACCCTGCCCCTCTCTCTCCTCTTCTCAGAACGCAGCTGTGAAGGCTGTGGGGAGAGTTTGGCAGGAAAGTTTGCTCACATGGTCATATTTAAGCTCTGTACTTCTATTTTTTTCTTCTACTTCAAGTGATTACTAATAAATCTTATAAAATATAATACTTGGAGTTATTGGTATTAATTTAAATCTTACACAAGAAAGAACTTTCATGCTTTAGAGAATTACGTCCTTGGTACACATGGATGCCTCAATACCACTATATTGTTAAATATGAGACCACCTTAACCATTGTGCGTTTTAGAAATTTGTACCCAGGGTACTTCATTTCCCAGCATTCTTTACTCTTCACAGGGTTCCCTTTTGTGGCATCCCTGTGTTGTGTCCCGGTGTGGGGTTTGTTTTTAAATTTGCTGAATCCCACGCTGTGGGAGCTTTTTCTTTGGCGTGAGCGCAGCAGGCTTGTGGGGCTCTGGCTCCTTGCTCTGCTCACTTGGCTGAAGGAACCCTTTTCTCTCTCACTTTATTGCTATTAAATCCTATAAATTTAATTACTTGGAGTATTCATTTTTAGTCTTACACCATAGACCTATGTGCATTGATTTGCACCCCAAGTTGTTTGGTGGGTTTTGTTTTTGTTTTTTTTTTTTTTTGAGAGAATATTTTGTACCAACTGTTCTTGTTCAGTTAATTCAGTCATGTCTGACTTTTTGTGGCTCCATGGACCATACTGTTCATGGAGTTTTTTTGTTGAAGATACGATAGTGATTAGCCATTTCCTTTTCCAGTGGATTAAGGAAAATGGAAGTTAAGAGTCACATAGCTATTAAGTATCTGAGGTCGAATTTGAACCCAGGTCTTCCTGACTTTAGGACCAGTACTCTATCCACTGTGTCATCTTAGTAAATACTTTTTTTGTCAAATGTTAATTGAGGCTCCTAGCTGATTGTTAATAGAAAGTCTAATGGTGGAAGCTCATTAGCAATAGTACTAGCCAATTCCAATAAACATTTATTAGGTGTCCACTATTGCCAAGCACTGTACTAAGCACTGGGAGTACAATAAATAAAAAGGAAGATAGAGCCTTCCCCCAAGAAGCTTACAACTCAAAGAAGGAGAAAACACACAGTAAGAGACAGGAAATGGGGAAAGATATCAGGGAGCACTTAATACAAGGGAATCTTATTTCATGGAGTTGAGACCAAGCAGAACAGCAGGTGCAAAGTGGAAAAACCTAGAACTAGTACTAGAAATCTTGTTCTCCTTAGGGCTATTCCTAGAACCTTGAGAAATCATAGTCAACCTGCCTCTGGGTATTTGGCCAACCAATGCAAGTGTGAGTTGGGAAAGCTCATCGTTTCCTTTTCACATTTCAGCCAACAACTTTCCTGTGTAGCTTTATCTCATCCTCATTATTCTCCTACACATACTGACATTTGAATCAAACTAGAATCCTTTCTGCTAGTTGAACACACTCAATCCAATGTCAACTTCAATAAAGCTGCCACCAGCTTGAAAGGATAAAAGAACAACAGCAGCTAATCAAAAAGATTGGAGACACAGAGCTACATCTCCCATTTCCAGCTTATTTTGATGCTTGGGATTATGATTTTGCTTCTATGTTTCAACAAAAATTTTACTTTTTGGACTTTTCAACCTTGGGATCTTGTAGGGTCCCAAGAACATAATGCTCTTTTCCCATATTTTTTTTAAGAATATGATTTCCCTTAGCTTCTGTTTTGCTCACACAGAATGGACATTATTGGCATATTGTACCTTGGAATGCCTCTGGCTTCTGTCTCTTATTGATTGCCCACCTTCTGGTTCCTGACCCTTCACATAGTACACTGTGATGTCATAGCCTCTTCCTTTCAGGTACTGAGATATCTTCACCAATGGTATGTAACCTATAACCTATATCTGGGTCCCATTTCCTTATATCTAGCCTAAGCCTATAACTTTCCTAGATTGAGTCTATAATTCTTTTTCTCTGCCTTCCTTTCCCCAGTTTTAGCTTCAGGGTCATTTTAATTCTATAGAAAGGATTAGAGAGAGAATTCTCTTTTTTTGTTGTTTGAAAACTGCTCTATAGCATTGGGATGATTTGGGGTTTTTTGCATCTTTGATAGAAAATTACTAAAGAATCCAATTTGGTCTGTTTTAGTATTTTTTAAATCTTATCTTCTGTCTTAGAATTGTTGTTAGTATCAGTTCCAAAACAGAAAAGTAGTAAGAGGCTAGGTAATTGGAGTTAGGTGACTTGCCCAGGGTCACACAGCCAGGTAGTATTTGAGGACAAATTTTAATCCAGGACTGCCTATCTTCTGGTTCCCTATCTACTGAGTCATCCCTCATTCTGGTTATTTTTTAAGGTAGCTATACACTAATGACTTATCTAACTTAATTTTATTATATTGGTTTATCTATTATCTTAATAGATGATTCTAATGTTTTATGTAAACATCATTAACATTTTCAGTTTTATTGGAGCTTTGTAATGGAGTGTTATACTGGACTTTAACTCTTCCCATATAAGAAGAAACAAATGGATGGGACAGCTAGGTGACAGAGTGGATAGAACACTAGGCCTGGAGTTGGAAGGTCTTGGGTTCAAAATTGCCTTCTGACAGTTCCTAGCTGTGTGACCATAAGCAAGTCACTTAACCCCAATTGCCTAGCCCTTGCTACTATACTCTCTTTGAATTGCTGAAGAAGGAAGAAGAAAGGAGGAGAAGGAGAAGGAGGAGAAGAAGGAGGAGGAGAAAGAGGAAGTAGTTGATGCCCTATAAATTTTGTTCTATGGTCACAGAGACATTGCATGACATCACTTGGGTCAAGAAAGAGCCTTTGAATTATTGAGAAATAGAATTAACTAGCCCTAAATGGCACTGTGTATAAGGAGCATGTAGTCTGTGTTCAATGTAGCAAAGAAAAGTTTTACTAACTTATTCTTTATGCTTAGTGTAGTGTTGTGAGGAGGATTACTTAGTTATTATTTAGGAGACCTAGCAGGAAGGGCTTGAGAATTCCAAATGGAATGGGGAAGCAGGAAGTGTGGCTCTCTCTGAGATGGACTCCATGGTGGTTGGGACAAGTTGTAACTGACCCTGGGAGATCTCAGAGAAAGTGGAGTTTGCACCCTGATTCCCTGGGATCCTGAAGGAAGACTGTCACCTACTTGTGGGACATTTTGGTAGAGACTATTAATCCCAACCTGAGTTGCAGGTTAACTGGGGCTGGGTTAGCTCCCAGAATCTACCCACCTGAAAGAGTACAGCTAGTGGTCCTGGAGGAGCTGCAACATCGCTGGAGTGTGTCAGGACTCTGCTGTGAGGATTCCCACTTCAGTCCTGTTATTCTCTGGGTCCTGTCTGGTTTAGGTCTCAGTTGAGTGTAGATAAGTCCCTCTCCTGACCCTGTGGTTTGCCTTAGTCTGGAAGTGTAGAAACCCTTTTTCCCATCCTTTACCATAGTTCCCTTAATTAAATTTGTTATAAACTCTTGTCATTTGCTTAGTCCCCACAGGCCCTTGTCTAGATGGTGCTGGGTGACAGTTAGGCTTAACTATCACTTCTGTCAGCAGACATTTTCCTTAACAGTTAAATCCAGTCTCCCTAACTTGTTTGGTCCCCCCTACTGTCCATTCCTGTCTTCTATACACCCTTCTGGATCCACATATAGTATTTAAGTTATCTATCCTGGTTTCCCCATAAGAGTATATAAATAAGCATCAGCACATAGTTGGAACTAATCTTGCTTGATTTTTTTTTCTCTCTGGAGGAAGACAATAAAAACACAAGCCAGGAGTGACTGACCATGTATTTCATCAGGTATGCACTGGCATACCTAACAAAGAACTACTGTTGAGGTGTTATGGGAAAAATATTTTTCAGTATATGACTTCCTAGTTAGAACTAATTCTGATCAATATAGAAATTCTGAAAGCAAATTGCTAAGGGAGATATTGGCCTTTGCAGCAATTAAGAAATCTAGACCTACACTTTACCATCCTCAGAGAGACCCATAGCCTTAACATTTAATGGAATTTTGTAAAGTAGTCTAGAGACCTTAAAATCTGAGCAGAAATCTCAGTGGAGTTTATATATGGCATGTCTAACACATACATACGATGCTCCCAATGATGATGTCACAGGTTTTATTTCATATTGCCTTGACTTCTGCTTTGGAGTTGAAGAAAATGGAAGAATGTATGACCAGTATGTGTTTCAGTCAAAAGGAAGGCTGAAATAGACAACATCAAGCTGTGGCCTCAGCTTAAAAAAACAAACAAACAACAAAAAACCTCTAATAGAAGCAAATAATTGTACAATAATCAAGTCCGTTGTTAAGATCTTCATATGGGTGGCAGAGGTCCAATAAGGATTCTTGCTTGTACATGGCACAAACAGAATAGTAAATTAATGAAAAGCCCTGCCATGTCAGAGAGAGTTGGGAAAACTTGTCAATTTACCAATATTCCCAAGAAATGGTAAGGACCCTACAAAGACAATGCACTGGAACCACCGACTACTTATTGGGTACTTCCTGATGAGTCGTTGGACAGTTATGATGACCACTCAGCTAATTGAGCTAAAAAAAAACAATAGAAAGCTTTACTACCTACTTCAAAGAGACTGACAGAATTAGGTAATAGCTCAGAAAATTATGATTCTGATAAGGATACAATTATCTACTGGTACTCCTTAAAGAATTAGAGAACTCAACCAAATATATCTCAGTCACAGAAGCTCCCCATAGGAGAATGTCATAGCAAGCCTGAGCAAACTGTCAGCCACCTCAGATTTGGGACTAAAGGCTATTAGTAATTAATCATCAGGATGCTGAGGTTAAGGTATAAGTGACCATTAGACCAGTGACCAGACATCCTCTTGGTATGCCCAAAAAATAGGTAGGTTGTTCCTTATATAGTCAGACACAATTAAAAAAAAATCCTTAGCTCTCATTTTAGAATCAATACTGTATATTGGTTTCAAGGCAAAAGAGTGGTAAGGACTAAGCAATGGGGGTTAAGTGACTTGCCCAGGATCACACAGCTAGGAAGTGTATGAGACTGGGTTTGAACCCAGCTTCTCCCATCTCTAGACTTGCTTCTCAATCCACTGACCACCTAGCTACTAACCCCCCATATAATTTTTGATAAAGTATCTGTAATATGTGCTTTTTATCTTTGAATATCACTATAATACATTTAATGTGTTTATCTTTACCATGGATAGTTGCTATGAAAATTAATGAGGTTTTTTTTGAGGGGGAGGAGATTGTTAAAGGTAATGTTGATATTTATATTAGTATACAGCATTTGTTATATACCACTCATATTTGCTTCTATGGAATTTACTATTGTAATATGTACATTTGCCATCTTGCTACATGTGAGGTACACATTTGGGTTGCATTATGTAGAATAGAATTTTTATCTTGAATTTTATTTCTCATTGATTCCTCATTCTCTATATTGTATATTTTTTCTTCCATGTTCTTTATATTGTACAGTTTTATTTATCTATTGGTCTTGGGTTTTTGTTGTTGTAATTTTTTACCAATGACAGCTCTTAGTACAGATGGCAGATTTTTCTTGACTGACACTAGATTCTCTTTTATTTCCTTTAAAACATTTTAAAATCCAACTTAATGATTATTTTATTGTAGACCACAGCTTTATAGTTATAGGATTCAGAAGAAAAGGAGATGATACAAGATTCCACTATCCTTATTGCTTATATAATCTTTTAAAGGATTTGATTCAATAGAAGAGAATTCTACCTTAAAGGCATTCTCCAATAAGGTGCTCCTATGTATATAAATTCAAAATTATATAAGACTCTATATGGGCTCTTGTTATTTCTTCTTCTTTTCTCTGGGTGATGCCATCAGCTCCTGTGGATTAAAATATCAACATTATGCATGAGAATCCTAAATCTACATAGCTAGCCCTCATTTCTATAAAGAGCCCCATCATTCCCATATCATCAACTGCTTGTTGGAGATCTCCACTTAGATGACCCAAAGCCCTCTCAAATTCAAGATATCCAAAATAGAATTCAGTAACTTCCTCTTATATCTCATCTTTCTTCCCAACTGCCCAATTTCTCTCAAGAAAACCACCATCCTTCTAGTCGCCAAGATTCAAAAACTTAGATATTCTCAACTCTGTTCCTTCCCTCATCTTTCCCTTATGCCCATGATCAGTTATTGGTCAAGTCTTGGCAGTAGTACCTCCACAGCATCTCTGAAATCTAGATCCTTCTCTCCAGACACATAACTGCCTTCTTAATTCAGGTTTCTATTGCCTCTGACCTTGGACATTGTGAGAAATTTCTAATTAATTCCCACTTTCTCCCAATCTTGCTAATATATATATAGTGGCCAAATCAATATTCTCCAAACAGAGATCTAACTATGCTACTCAACTCAATGTGGTTTTATTAGCATGAGGAACTGCCTGGGTAGAAATTTCCTCTCCCCCATAAATCAGCACTACTTTGTAATTTATGTAGTCTTAGTGAGTTACCTAGGACTTAAAATTTGTGAAATATTTCCCTTACAACAACTCTTTGCATTAGATAGTATGAGTATTATATTTTTTATAGATAAGAAAATTGAGGCTCATTGAAGTTAAAGGACTTGCCCAGGACTACACAGCTAGTATTTGGCAGTGCCAGGATGCAAACCAGCTCTCCTTATTATATACCTTGTTCTCTTTCATTTACCTCTATGTCTTCCCCACCCCTACATATTACCTGCAATTTCTTTCTCTCCACTCTCTATTTAGAGTATTTAGGGTGCCTAAACTCTTCAAAGAACTGTAAGCTTTCCGTAAAACAAAGTTTTACAATTTGGACATGCTTGCTATTAAGTATTTCTCCAAGGGCCAAGTTAACTTTTTCTTTCTTTCTTTTAATTGGCATCAATAACCATAAAATCATTATGGTCCTTTGGACTATAACCAGAAAAGCAAAAAATAAAAACCTATTTTAATAATCACAGGCATTAATTGCCTTCATCAGCATTGATCTCTGTCAATCTCCAGGACTAAAAGAATCTGGATAACAAGAACTGGTTGCTAAGTGAGCATCTTGCACCCAAAAGTAAGGAGAAAGCTCTTGGCCTAATGGATAGACAAAGTAGGCTGTAGTTTATGTGATGTATTCAGAGATATTTTTCCCTCAAGAACCCAGACTCTCAGAAACAAGACTGACTTCTAAGACTAGACCTTGTTCTTTAGGTTGTGGGCTCAGAGGGGAAGCTAGGTAACAGTAGGTAGAGTGCCAGTCCTGAAGTCGGGAGAAATTGGGTTCAAATCTGGCTTTAGACACTCCTAGCTGTGTGACCCTGGGCGAGTCACCTAACCTCTATTGTCTAGCCCTTGCAACTCTTCTGTCTTAGAATTGATACTAAGAAGGTATAGATTAAAAAAAAATTCTAGAGTCACCCTTGTGTGTTCTGGACCCCAATGGAATACAGAAGTTATATTTGTACAAATTGGGGGTACCATGTTAAACAACAAGATCATAAATCTAAATTTGGAAGGGACCTCAGGACCATCGAGTGTGACTCTTTCATTCATGAAGATTGCAGTATATAGAGGCTGTCACTTGCTGAAGGTCATGTAGTTGGTAACTGTCTGAGACAAATGACTAATGAGTCAAAGTCCATTCTACAATCCTTCCTCAAAAACATATAAAATTATTGAGCAAAGGTTAACAGTTTATAATGCTTTCCTCCCAATAATTCCATAAGGATTGTATTGCAAATATTCTTGTCCCCACTTGACAGATGAAAAAAACTGAGGCTCACATAGTTCTTTCAACCCCTCAGCACAGGAATCTGCCATCTGTGCTTTCCCTGCCTATGTTATGTGATATTTCTTAGCCTCTGTCCTTTTTGGAAGGAAAATTTAGGTTTAAAATTAAAAAAAAATGAACCTTTAGGGTTTAAGCAAATTCCTTTTCATCACTTAACAGTTGG
The DNA here is from genome assembly GCF_016433145.1 of Gracilinanus agilis. Classification (NCBI taxonomy): domain Eukaryota; kingdom Metazoa; phylum Chordata; class Mammalia; order Didelphimorphia; family Didelphidae; genus Gracilinanus; species Gracilinanus agilis. The sequence goes on along the minus strand of NC_058133.1, from coordinate 157,560,385 downwards.
TTCTAGAAGTACCATTATAGTTGTATCCCCTTTCATCAGCTCTCAGTTACAACAGTGGAATTTGGATTCAATGAATTTTCCCTTGGCGTTCATCAGTCTGTCTTCTCTGAGCAATATGCTAATGCTACCGCCATCTTTTCAACACCTGCCTCAACATTCTGTTGCTTAAATCAAAGACTTCGCCCTAATTGACAGATCTCAAGCGTGGTGCCAGGGTGTCCCTCCAACACACCAACCCTTTATTGTAAGGCTGGCCCTGGTTTTTGTCTCTCCTGCCTACCGAGTTCTCATCTCTCAACGGATGATGGCTGGGAGAAAGAGGAAGGAGCAAAATGAATTTGCGGATTTGGATCGGTTTTTAATTTTTAATGCTTTGTTACCGTGTATGCTGCAAGACATTGGCCGAGGGCTAATGGAGGAAGCGCAGGAAGGCAGCGAGTGTGACTTCTCATGCAACTTGGCTACCGATCTAATCATTTAAGCAATCAATCAGCAAGTATTTATTAAGCACTTACCGTAGCAAGGAACAGTGGTAGGCGCCATACTCAGTGCTCGGGATACATGAAAGGGGCTCCCATCCTAAAGAGGGAGATAACATGAGCACATGGGAATACGGGTAAGTAACCTTAGATGGGAAGGCAAGAACAGGTGCAAGGCTAGAAAGTAGTTTTGAGCCAAGCCTAGAGGGAGACCAGAGAATCCAAGAGGTTGAAGTGAGGAAGGTGACTCTTCCAGTCATGGGAGAAAGCCAGTGTGGAAGCATGGAAATGGAAGATAGACCTGCCATAATGGCAGGTAAGTCAATATGAGTAGAGGGCAATTGGGTGGCACAATGGATAGGATGTCAGGATTGAAGTTAGGAAGATTCATCTTCCTGTGTTAAAATCTGCCCCCAGACACTTACTAACTGTGTGACACCTGTCAAATCGCTTAACCCTGTTTGCCTCAGTTTCCTCAACTTTAAAATGAGCTGGAGAAGGAAATGACACACCACTCCAGTATCTTTGCCAAGAGAACCCCAAATGGAGTCATAAAGAGTCAGATATGACGGAAATGACTGAACGACAACAATATGATGGGGCCATGATTTTGCAGAAGGGACATAATTCAGAATTATTGCATTTCAAGCAAAAAATGTATGGTCCTGGACAAATAGCACAAAGCAGACCTTTATAAAGCAAAGATGCAGTGATAATGATGTCATGAGGGAGGTTATTGCCAGAGACTAGGGACAGGAGTTCACTCCAACCCTCCATTTAGTAGTTTCCAATGTTAATAGTTTAAATCTAGCTTCGGATACAGCTATGTGACCTTGGGTGTGCCTTTTAACCCTGTTTGCCTCAGTTCTTTCTCTGTAAAATGAGCTGGAGAAGGAAATGGCCAACCACTCCAGTATCTTTGCCAATAAAACCCCAAATGGGGTCAAGGAGAGTTAGACATGCCTGAAATGACTGAATGACAAAATGATTTTAATTAATTATAATTACCAAGTAGTTGCTAAAATCTATTATTTCTACTTTGCTAAGGGACCACAATTGTTGTCAGCACAATTTTAACTTGGGACTCTCTAAATTCAGTATTCTGGGGCCAACCTCTAGCCCTTGTTTAGCTCCTTTTTGGATAACCAGACCATTTCCTTAGGCTTCACTTTACTCACCTAAAAAATGATGTGTTAGTAATTCCTATTATACCTAATTATACAGGTAAAATTAGTAGATATCCAGGAAATCACTTTGAATAGTGAGAATTTAGAAATAGGAAGCAATTTAGAAAACATGGAGATTTTTGTTATCTTCTCTGATCCAAAAACATTGTGATAAATTAATTCATTAAGAGAACAATGTATGGCCAAGGACGATTTTGCTTAACATTAAAATTCAAAATAGAAGTATTCAGAAATCCAAACAAACTCATTTGCATATCATACCCATGTCCTGGAGCTAAGAGATCTGGGACCAAGTTTTCTAGCTCTTTCTATTCCTGATGACTTGCACATAGCAGATGTTCATTTAATTTTTGTTGATTTGAAGAAGGTGAGGAAGAAATCCTTTCCCACTTCCTTTTGAAAAGAGATGATTTGATCTCAGTAGGGGACAGGACTGGCTTCTGTCACTTCAAATTGCTGATCAGGTCTGCTTTATCATGCTTTTGCTTCATTGTCTCCTACAACTCTATTCTCTTGGCTTTGGAAATTCAGAATCAGCATGCTGGCAAATTCTGTACCAAGGAGCATCCATATGCTTTTCTCTCTTTTTTCCTCACTTCCTAGCTGATGACATGAACCCCAAGGCTACTGACTAGAGTTGATTTTATTGTGTGACTTCACCTATTGTCAGGTATAATCTTTAGCTTTGCCACAGTGACAAATGACTGTGTAGATACTGTTAATGTTTGATCTTGTAAAATTCTGGCCTCCGTCAGCAGACTTGGAATAAAATATTCTTTTCCTTTGAAAACAGGGCATGGATCAGCAGCAAATGGAAGGAGAAAAAGAATCCCTGAAACTTCACACTGACTGGCATTCTCAAGAATAGTCTGAGAGCAAACTCTAACTGCTTAAGGTACCTACTGCTATCTCTCAATCCAATGAGCCACCTAACTGACCCCAATTCCTCAGAATTTTCAATATCTATATGGGATAGGATGGAGATAGAATTTAGTGCTGATGTCTCTATTAGCACTAATATATGGAGTATTCAAGATCTTTATCTGAAATCAAACCTTAAATCCATGGAAGAACTAAATGGTAAATGTGAACTAACTCAAGGACTTAGCTTATTCTCGGGGGTCCCTTCTCCTTGGCCAAGTCTCTTGATGACATTTGGTGTAAGTTTCTTCATCTGGAATGGGGTTGAACTAGTTTGGCTTCTGAGATCCCTTTCAGATCTAATTCTATGATTCCATGATCCAGGTTGTAAAATGTTTAATAACTCTGTTACCCCTTCCCTCACAACCACTGTCTTCATTCCCATTCCTTTCCCTGCCCTGAAGCCTGAAGGCATTTGAAATGAGAAATTGCCACCACACTCTCATCCTTCATAGTCTGAAGTGTCCAAGGGCCACAGGGAGAACATTTCTGAGAACCAGATTTGGAAACAGAGTCTGATCCTCTGGTTTTGGCACTCTCACAGGAGTTTGCCCCTACATGAGACATAAATGCAGTAGCAGGGAGGAAAGTAGCTGCCCTTTCATTATTGTTCATTGGTCACAAAGAGAAGAATCAAGAAGAAAATTTTGAATATATTAAAATATTTCAATATTTCAAACAGGGAAACATTGAAGCAGGAATCTGGCTCCAATATTTCAGCTTCAGGTCCTTGCCTCCCAGATGGCTAAACTTTCACTCAGTAAGTTCAGTAAGGAACCAAATATGTGACTTGAAATACATCCTCAGTTGACTCTAACAGATGCCTGTAGACCAGATGTATCTAATTAGAGCAAATAAGAGCAGCAGTAGAGCCAGCACATGCAGCCAGAAGGAAGCCAGAAAGGGGAAGGAATATTGTCCCTCAAGTTCACTTGCCTCATGATGGGGCTGAAGGAAGCCTTCACCATGATATGGTAGGGAAATTACTTTATACATTTGTTTCCCTAGAGCTGCCCCTGGGTTACAGGAAATTGGGGAAATCAACCCAGGCTCCATGCTTTGAGAACCCCCACACTGCACTAGAAGCAAGATAACTATTAATGTATTGACAAAGCATTTATTAAACACCTATTATGTCTGAAATTGTGTTAGGTGCTAGTAATGCAAAAAAAATGAAGAGAACAGTTAGCCTTTGAGAGCCTTACATTATTCTTTTCTCTCTTTTTTAATTGGCTCTATCAATATCCTTTATTTTTACTATATCTATATTTCCTACTAAATCCCTTTGCTCAACCATTCCAGAAAGTCATCCCTTTTAATAAAGAGAAAAAAGAGGAAGAAGAAAATATTTAGCAAAATTAATGTTGTTGTTATTTCAGGGCCACCTCTTTGTGACCCCATTCGGAGTTTTTTGACAAAGATACTTGAGTGGTTTGTTATTTCCTTCTCCAGTTTATTTTACAGATGAGGAAATTGAGGCAAATAGGGTGGAGTGGCTTGCCTAGGGTAATACAGCTAGGAGGTGTCTGAGACTGTATTTGAACTCAGAAAGCTGAATCTTCCTGATTCCAGGATTGGCACTCTCCCAACTGTGCCACCTAGCTGACCAAAACTAATCTAGGTGTTAGAAAGTCTTACTTAAGCAGCATTTCACACCCATGGTCCTTTATCCCTGTAAAAAGCAGACAGATGTCTTCTCACATCCTTTCTTTGGGGCCAAGTTTAGTCATTATATTTTCATTTGTTGTTCTTTCTGTTTACATTGTTGTAGTCATTGTGCATATCATCTGCCTGATTCCATGTCTATCACTTTGCATTAGTACACATAGAACTTCTATTTCTTTTTTTAATTTTTAAAACTCTTACTGTCACTTCAAGGACAGAAGAGTAGAAATGGCTAGGCAACTGGGGTTAAGAGACTTTCCCAGGGTCACACAGTGAGGAAGTGTCTAGGGTCAAATTTGAACCCAGGTCCTCCCAACTCCAGACCTGATACTCTATCCACTGTATTACCTATCTACCCCTTCTCATAGCTTTTTGTGTTATCATATTGATATTATCTTACCAGACAATAACATTCTATTACATTCACAAACTACCTTTGTTTAGCTTTCTCCAGAAAAGGGGTATTTACTTTATTTACTGTTCACTAATACACTAAAAGGGCTGCAATAAATGCTTTGGTCTATATGGAGTTTTTCTTTTTATTCATTGACGTTATCGGGATAAATGGTTAATAGTGGACTCTAGTTCAAGGGCATGGACATTTTAGTCATTCTTTTAACTTAGTTCTAAATAGATTTCCAGAAAGTTTGGACCAATTCATAACTTTACCAACTATGCATTGGTATGCATGTTTTCCCACAATTCCTCTAACACTGACTATTCTCAGCTTTTGTTATCTTTGACAATTTCCCAGCCATGAGATGAAATCGTGATTTTTTTGATGTTTCTATTATTATTAATGATCTAGAAAACACTTTCATATGGTTTTTAATATTTGCAATTCTTTAGAGAGCCATTTGTTCTTCAACTTTAACTTGTTACATGCATATATTTCTATTTGTCTTATATATTTGGTCTTACACATTTCTATTAGTTGCCTATATATCTTGAACCTCAGTCTCCAAATCCATATAAGAGATATTTGATGCAAAGTTTTTTTCCCCTAATCAATCCCTCTCTTCTTTAATTTGATTTGATTTTGTTCATACAAAAACTTTTCAGTTTCCTGTACCTGAAATTATCTATTTTTTCTTTTGTGATTACTTCTGTCTTTAAGAATAAATCCCCTGGTCATAACTGTGAAGAATATGTGATCTGTATGATTCTTTAAATTCAGGTTATATATCCATTTGGAATTTATATGCTATATGGTATAAGATGCTGGTCTAAACCAGTTTCTGCCTGACTGCTTTCCAATTTCCCCAGCAATTTTTATTAAATAGAAAATGGTTTTCTAAATAATTTCTGTTTTGAGTTTTAGCAAACGCTGGGTTATCAAATTCAATTATTTCTAATAATTCCTCATCTAGTGAATTTTGATCTAGTTTTTATTTTTAAAATAGTACCAAATAACTCTGATGATAACTGTTCTATCATCTAGGTTTACCTCTCATGATGCAATAGCCCCTTTATTATTTACTTGGATATTCTAAATAACAGGTTCTGAGTGTGTTTGTTTGTATGTGTGTGAGATGGACTTCTTTGGTAGTTTATTGAAACTATGGATGCTGTCTCAAAATAATGTTTTCAAATATATTAACTCAAGTATGTAGAATTACAAAGGAAGTCAATTATGTTGAAATAAAGTTATCAAAATGTTAAGAAAAAATGAGTTTACAGAAACCCTGGAATCTGTCCATAAACTCCACTTTAAGAAGCTTTGTCCTAGTAAAATGTGTTATGGTTATTCAGTTGTGTCTGACTCTTCATAACCAACTGCCTATTGGGTTTTCTTGGCAAAGATACCAAAATGGTTTGTTATTTCCTTCTTCTGTGTGAAAAGTAAGGCTAGGGATTTCAAGCACAATGCTTATTGAAATCAATTTACCTCAAAAGAGAAGAAAATATTCACACTGCAGGACCCACAAGCACTTCACTGTAGAAAGATACTCTTTTCTAATCCTAGGGTTCTTTTTGGGGATATAGAAACAAAAGTATTCTGTCAGTCAGTCAACAAGTGCTTACTTTGTGCAAAGGACTATGTAAAGCACAAGGATACAAAAAAAGCAAAAGATTGTTCCTTCCCCCCAAAAGCTGACATTCTAGGAGGGGCAGATGACATACAAACAACTATGTATAAGCAAGGTGAATGTTCAGAATATATTGGAAATAATCAACAGAGGGAAGGCACTGGAATTAAAAGGAATTGGAGAAGAATTCTTGAAAAAGATGGGACTTAGCTGAAATGAGGGGGAAAAGTCAAGAAACAGGAGATGGAGGTGAGGAGGGAGAGAATTCTTAACAAAGGATACAGGAAGGGAAAATGTCTGGAGTTGGGGGGATGGATTGTCCTATGTGAAGAACAGCAAGGAGGCCAGTGTCACTAGGTCATAGAATTTATTTGGGGGAGAATGGGACAGGTTAAGGGATAAGAAGATTAGAAAGGTAGAAGGGGGCCAAGGTTATGGAGGGTTTTTTTTAAAGCCCTTACCTTCTGTCTTAGAATAAATACTAAGTAATGGTTTCAAGGCAGAAGTGTGGTAACAGCTAGGCAATGAGTTAAGTGACTTGCCATGAGTCACAAAGCTAGGCAGTGTCTGAGGCCAGATTTGAACCCTGGACCAACAATCTCTTGGCCTGGATCTCAATCTGCTGATCCACCTAACTGCCCCTTTGTAGAGCACTTTATAAGACAAACTGAGGATTTTATATTTGATCCTGTAGACACTGGGGAACCTCCTGATTGAATCAACTCAAGAGGTTCCCCAAAGTTATAGAATCTATAACTTTATGACAGGGTTCAATTACAAAGTTCCTGAGGAAGTTGAGACCCAGAAAGGATACTAATTTACCCATATTATCAATAAGTGATTGAAACAGATCTTGAACTACTAACTAAAGCTCTAATACAGTGGTTCCCAAACTTTTTTGGCCTACCATCCCCTTTCCAGAAAAAATATTACTTAGCCTCCTGGAAATTAATTTTTTTAAATTTTAATAGCAATTAATAGGAAAGATAAATGTACCTGTGGCTATCACTGCCTTCCTGGGTTGCTGCAGCACCCACCAGGGGGCAGTGGCGCCCACTTTGGGAATTACTGCTCTAATACTCTTTCCACTATACCACATGACCTCTCTGTTATATAAATGATAATAGACAAAATTAAATTGAATATTTCTTGGGAGTTTCGGTCAACATTTGCTGTTTTACACCAGTTCTATTCTTTTGGCCATATCCTCATCCCCATTTTGGTTAATGGTTGCTTTTCTACATTCCACCTCATTCTGTAAATAAGAACGTTAGGGGAAAAGCTCACAAAATCACGGTAGCAAAAGGCATCACAGAGACCATTGGGCCAAACCAACCTTTAAAAAGCCCCCTTTTTTATTTTGGGAAGGGGAGTTGTTTTCTTTTCTTTTTTTTTAATTGTTTAATTAAGAAAAATTTTCCTGGTTTTCTGTTTTTTAAACAGGTTCCTTTTATTACATTCCTAACAACTAGTCAAAAAACCTCTACTTGAAGACTTCCAGCCAATCACAGCTATCTAAAGGTAGACTGGACTACTTCGAAAAGTAGTGGACTCCCTCTACTTGCAGGCCTTTGAACAGAAGATGAATGATTGACTACTTGTTAGAGATGTTGCAGAGTGGGACTCCTTTGGGGGATAGATTGGAAGAGTTCGCCATTACAGTCCTTCTACTCTGAAATTCTGCATTCTACGACTTCCTGAGGTAGCTCATTCCGTTTGTAGAGAGCTCTAATTTATTAGGAAGCTCATCATAAAAAGGAGTGGAACATCCAGAGACATTTGAAAAAAAGCTGAGTTCCCATGATTTCCAGGCATTTGTACCTTTGTACACACTCAGCAGTTAAAACCAATTCAATTAACTAGTTTATTTGGGTGCTGAGTCAAAGCAAATCCACACAAAAAATCAATAATGAGAGTAATAATATAGCAGAAATCCATTACAACACAGACAACAAAGGAAAAGGAAATGTATGCTATAGGCTATGTTTTTGTGAGAAGAATGGGTGTAAAAAAAAATAAAGACATCCTTAGCACTGTGTTTGTTATTATTGGCTATATTAGACATGGTTCCTGCTCTTTGGAGCTTACACCTATAGTTATGATATTTATAATTAATTTTTAATAATAAATAATAAGAATCTATATAATTAATTCTAAGTATTATGGCAATGTTGGAAATTAATATGTTTGGATCCTGGGTATTTCAATTTGTTGTTTAAAATGGCAGAAATAAGGTGTGCTTTGAGGTCCAAAATTTCATAAGTATAGATTTTCCTTACACCAGTGCAGATCTCAACTTCTCTATGCTTTTTTTTAACCCCTTAGAATCAATACTGTGCATTGGTTCTAAGGCAGAAGAACAATAAGGGCTAAGGAAAAGGAGTTAAATGACTTGCCCAGGGTCAAAAGTTAGGAAGTGTCTGAAGTCAGATTTGAACCTAGGACCTCCCATCTCCAGTCTTGGCTCTTAATCTACTGAGGCATCTATCTACCTCCTTCTCTATGGCTTCTTGTGCTGAGTGATATTTCTTCTTGGTATTTTTTAAGGAGGTTGGGGTGACTTTAGAAACTTCTTTTATGGGTTAATTTTAAAATGAATCTTTGGGTCCCATTAAAATTGTTATTTCAAGGGGATACCTAGGTGGTTCAGCGGATTAAGAGCCAGTCCTAGGGATAGGAGGTCTTGGATTCAAATCTGACCTCAAGTACTTTCTAGCTGTGTCACCGTGGGCAAGTTACTTAAACCCATTGCCTTCTTCTTACCACTTTTCTGCCTTGGAACCAATAGACAGTATTGATTCAAATACCAAAGGTAAAGTTTTTTTTTTTAAATGTTACTTCAAGAATGGATTTCTTTTACTATGTATTGGGTTTGTACTTACCCTTTCCCCTTTTTATTTAAATTCAATTTTTACTTTCTTTTAGCAAGCACATCAAGTTCAAGAGAATAAGTCCAAATGTAGTAATTATTCTATCGACGGGCTGTCTTATTTTGTTACTGGATGGAAGAGTATATGGAGGGGAGCAAGGTACTAAGAAGACTGGAAAGGCAGAAAGAAGCCAGGTTAGGTCACCTTCTCTAGTAATTAAAAAAATCCAAAGGAATAGCTCACAAAATCTCCCACACATTTTCCTTCCTTTTCATTTCTCCCCTATGCTATCCTGCACCCTTTATCCAATGAGCTTCACAGACAAATAAGATTCACTTGTCTTCCAAAGAATCAGGGCAAGTTAGTATTCTATAAACTCCTCATGACATCCTCATGTAACAAATATGCAGTATTTCCTGCATATTACACGTGGAAGGAACATGGAGGCACCAAGAACAAAGGGATTTACTTGAATTTATTTAGCCAGCAAGTAGAACCCAAGGTACCCCGTTACTAATTTACTGCTGTATAAATAGAAATTTTGTACCTTTGAACTACATCTCCCAGCATCCCTTTCCTCTTTCATCCCCAAGTTGCATGCTTACATTGTTTGTATATAGTCTTATGTAACTGTGCCTCTCACTCTCTTCTCCCCTGTGTGCAGTGGGGGAACTTTCTTTTTCTTTACCGAGGCTGCTAATTTTCCTTTTGCTTCAATTTATCATCAATAAAACCTTGCAAAATTATAATACTTGGAGAATTTGGATATTAATTTTAAATTTTCTTACATTTCCCTCATCACCAAGTTTATTTTAATTTTACCTAATTTTGCAGCCCCCAAATGGAGGTCAAATTTATACTTTTATATTCAATAATTAGTAAATTTATATTTATTTGACCTCCCCAAATGGTGGTCAAGTTTATACTTTTATACTCAATAAATAATAAATTTACACATTTATACTCAAATAATTGAGAGCAATCTAAAATAATAGAGGGACTAAAAGAGAAGCAAGACAGAGCACAGTCATTCATTTATTGATTCAAGGAGCATTTATTAAATTCCTACTAAATTGGGGCAGCTAGATGGCCCAGTGGATAGTGTGTCAGGCCTGGAGTCAAGAAGAACCATCTTCCTGAGTTCAAATCTGACCTCAGGCACTTTCTAGCTATGTGGCCCTGAGGAAGCCACTTAAACCTGTTTGCCTTAGTTTCTTTGTCTGGAAAAGGAGTTGGAAAAGGAAAAGGCAAACCCCCTCCAGTGTCTTTGCTAAGAAAACCCCAAAGGGCATCATGAAGAGTATGACACAGCTGCAAATGGTTGAACAACAAAAAATGTGCCAGGAACTATGCTAGGTTTTGGTGTTGCAAAGAAGATAATGAAATAGCCTCTGCCCTCAGAGAGCTTATACTTTATTTTGGTAGAAGTTTATATATACAAAATACATAGGTATATGTATATGCATAGACATAAATATATAAATACAAAATGAATATAAAAGCAAAATAAAAATTTCACAAGAGTGGAACTGGGCTAGGAGAATGGGTCTGCATAATGGCAGGCCTCATTTCGGGGTGATATTTGAACTGGACCTTGAACGAACGTTGGGGATTCTATGAAGCAGAGACAAAGATGCTACCTAGCTAAATGCTACCTGAATTATCCCTTCTTCGGGAGCTGAGAAAACCACTCAAGGATCTTTGGACAACTTGTTTGAATGAATTTTAGGTTTAAGAAAGGAGGATATAAAGGAAAGAAGGACCAAAGAAGTAAAAGAAAGAACCTTTTTAGTAGCTATCTCTCTCACCTCAGCCTTGGAAGAAAGCCGGGGGAAATGTTTGATGTCAAACTTGAGGTCATGGCCTAAAAATCAGAGACAGACATGGAGGGAGGTATGTAAACCATTAAAAAAAAAATGAAAGGAAATCTGAGACAGCCCGGAAAGCAACTCCAAAAGGGGCCTGCGACGAGACTTTTTCTGTCTCCATCCCTACCCAGCTGGCCTCAGTGAATGCTTGGCAAAGTAGGAGCTCTTTTCAGGACACAGCGCCACAGAGAAAATCAGAAATTAGAGTGAAGGGGAGGCAGATTTATTTTTTTTTTAACAAGACCACCTTCTCTTTCATTGAAAAGGAGAATGTGCTTTTCAGGCTTTTCCCATAAACAAAATTCTCTTGGATTATAGTCTTTTCCCTGGAGCACTACGGACATGAACATTTTAGAAAGCTGAACATTTTGTTAAAAACATGTTATTGTACTTTTTCATCTATGCCCTCCCTTAGGTGTTATCTCTTGTTATTATTATTTGGATTTGCAGTTTTATTTATACAAAACAAAACAGCTTCATCAGTGAGATCTAGAGTGAGCATTATTCACTTTAATGATATTTACACTTTCAAGCAACACCTTGGAAAAACAGAGGACAGCTTCAATTTTACATCAAAGAAAGGAAACATATAAAGACAAATGTTGACAGAGTTTAATGTTACAAGAGGGCTATCCTTTCTTGACACAAAAACCCTGGAATCTCTTGGCTGGACAAATAGAGCTTCTTAATCTGACTGTCCAGGTCATTAAAACGTGGATGGTGCTATGCCATTTTGCCAGAAATTTGCTTGGCAGGATCATAGACTAACATTTTAGAGAGGAAATTGATGTTGTTTTCATTGGGGTTCTTGACATGTGACATCAGACTTCCTGGTTTCCACTTGGGGAATATATTCTTGGAATCCTGAAATGACTCAGCTTCTGGCCACACTTTATTATTAAGAGTCCCCAAAGCCCTGAAGATTGGGAAAAGCCGGTCAGTTTCAGAATCTCCATTGAAAAGCGACTTCTTGGTTGCTATTTCAGCAAAATTGTGCCTGTGTACCAAATGTCTACTGGAGTGGAATGTCTGGCGATTTCTAGCAATACCTTAAAAGAATGATATTACAATGTTTCCACCTCAGATGCATAATGTACCCTCAAAGATATTCCAATACAAGTACGAAATCAGCTAGCTTAATTTTACCTTTATCATCTATTATTAACAGATTTTGAGGATTCAAATCTCTGTGAAGAACTCTTCATGAGTGACAAAAGACGAGGCTTTGTTAAGATTTTATACAAATAACTTTTTAACAAGTGAAGAAACCATATATTGGCTAAGAGGGATAGAATCCAAGTTCTATTTTGTTTTTAACTATTTAATATCTAATTTAGAATCAATACTAAGTATCTGCTCCAAGACCGAAGAAGGATAAAGATAACTGCTAAGCAACTTGAATTAGGTGATTTATCCAGGGTCATACAGCTAGAAAGTACCTGAGGTCAGATTTGAACCCAAGATCTCCCATCTTCAGCCCTGGCTTTCTAGCCCCTAAGCCACATAGCTACCCCGAATCCAAGCATTACCTAAAGATCCGTGGGAAGGAATTTAAAAATTAGTTATAGTCTAGTATCTGGCATGAGTACATCTTGAAGGCTGACAATGTTAGAATGATGAAGTTCTTTGAGCAGAGAAATTTCTTGAATTATAATACTTGGAATTCCTTCCTCCTCCTCAATCTCTGATTTTTTTTATGGTGACCTCTTGACCCACAGTATTACATCAACACTTATATACAACCCCATCGGCACCTTCCCCAATTTTCTCCTTTTTTGTGTGGTTCTCCATGACTACTCTGAGGAGGTGGAGGCCAATGGGGCAGTGGTGGCAGCTGTACAGCAACAACAGGAGCTTATAGTGTATCTCTCCTTATTAGAGTATGAGTTTTCTGAGAGTAAAAATTATCTTTTTTCTAGATGAATATATAGAATTTTTTCTATATGTATACCCAGCACCTAGCATCGGATTTGGCACAAGTAAACACAATAATTTTTTTTGTTTTGTTTTTCCCATTCATTCAATGCAACACCATAAACTTGCTTAGTAATTATTTACATTTACATTAACTAATTCAAATACTTAAAGTATCATAACTTTTTAGTCACATCTTCTTAGTATGGTTCAGCATTCACATTTGTCCATTCATTCTCCCTCTTATGTGGTTGTAGTTAGTATTGATTCCATTCTTCTGGTTTTGCTTTCAATGTTTGGCATTATTTCATAAAAGTCTTTCCAAATTCCTATCTATTCCCTTTTTTGCAGCTTTTAATGACTTTACAGTATTACATTACACTAATGAACTGCAGTTTATTTAACCATTCTCTGATTGTCAGATGCCTTCACTATTTTCCAGGTTTTTGCAAATACAGATGAAACCATTAAAGATCTTTGGGGTAGTGAGGTAAATAACAGTGGGGTCTGGGGTCTGGAAAATTCATCTTTCTGAGTTCAGATCTGGCCTTAGACACTTGCTAGCTGTGTGACACTGGCAAATCACTTAATCCATTTGCCTCAGTTTCCTTGTCTGTTCAATGAGCTGGAGAATGAAATGGCAAACCACTTCAGTACCTTTGCCAAGAAAACTCCAAATGAGATTACCAAGAGTCAGACACAACTGATTAACAACAATAAAAGATCTTTAGGGAGGTAGCTTCTTTGTTGTTTTCATTTTTGAGATTGGCATGGGACCCTGGGTTTCCCTTTGGATACCTCAAACTCCAGAAGTGTTTCAGCTCAAACAGAAAGCAGGAAAATTCCTGTTCTTCCTTGCATTCTTGTAATGCTGAGGAAAAGATGACTCTGGGCATCAAAGACTCACAATAAGGAAAGAACCCTGAGAGAAGTATTCTCCTTGGATTCTCCCCTAGATTTTGAGGTGGACCCAGATATACATCTACTGGTTATGCTCTGATACCATTGGGCTGTATCCAGGACATCTTCTTGTCCCCTAAACTATTCCTGGTCACCTCCTGTGTCTTCAGGACACAAAAAACATCATTCTAGCCCCAGTCAGATAACAAACATCCCCTATCCCTGGTTGCATAGCCCTTGTTGGCAAAAGGATATATATAATCTCATCTAGGAGGCAGAGTATCACCTGCACTGCCCTCTCTGCCAAATCAACATGAATACCAAATTAATAAATTTCTCTTTTTATTTCTAAGCTAAGTTCTGGAGTCTTGCATTCTTGCAAAGGGTAACCTGTCTTGAACCTGAAGTTCACCTCAAGTTCTCCTACAACAAGATCATTGCTATTCTTCAGAACAAGGAGGATGAATTCACTGGATTTTGAAGCCCAAAAGAAGCCTCAAAATAATTCAGTCCAACTAACTCCTTCATTTTACAGTTATGAAAACTGAAGCTCAAAAAAGTTAACTGACTTCCTCAAGGCCAATTGTTGTTATTGTTCAGTCATTTCAGTCATTTCTGACTCTTTGTGACCCCATTTTAGGGTTTTCTTGGCAGAGATACTAGAATGGTTTGTCATGTCCATTCCAGCTCATTTTTCCAGATGAGGAAACTGAGGCTGAAGTGACTTGCTTAGGGTTAAATAGCTATTAAATATCTGAAGCTGGATTTGAACTCATGAAGATGAATCTTCCTAATCCCAAGCCCAGTGCTCTATCTGTTGCACCCCCTAGATGCCTCTCCCCAAAGTCACCCGCCTGGTCAATTATAAAACTGAAACTAGAACCCAAATCTCTATACTCCAATTCCAAGATTTTTCCACCACTCAAAGCTGACTTAAAATTCTCCGGGTAGTGCCAGCATGGTATCACATAACGGTAATGAGTGCCAGTTACAGAGATCAAAGTTCAAAGCAAAGATTCTGAGTGAGATGGAATTTAAAAGATGAGGGGAGGCAGAAGGAAGCAGGAGGGCAGTTCTAGTCACAGGCTACATTCATAATTGAAATTATGCTTTGTCTTTAGCAGCAAATTTATCAATCTAATGAGGGGCAGGCAAACATGGGCTGAAACGGCCAACAGTATTAAAAACAAAACAAATACAAATTTTCAGAGAGAGAGGGCTCTGCTTAGCAGAAAGAGTCCTGTGGGCCCACGTGTCACGCAATGAATGAAAGAACCTTCCCTCAAGACCCCCATTTTCTCCTCCACTGCTCACCATCTAGGCAGGAGGGCTCACTGGGAGGGAGTCTGTCACTAAGGATCTTCATTCTCCAACATCTACTGCTTAATCCTAATGAAAAAGAAGCTGCAGGGCTCTAAAATCCTTTGGAAACAGGGAGCTGGTGCAGTGGGGAACTTTTCATTTATCCTGTCACCCAGGGCAGAAACTCCAAGAGGGCATCTCTCTTGGGTAGGTGGAGCAGTTTGGTTGTGGGAATAAGATTTCTCTAGAGGCCAGTGTGAATTCTGTTCTTTGTGCCCAACAGGATGTGCTCCAGGCTACCAGGACCTACTATTTCCATTGAGAGGTCAAAAGGAGCCAGCATAAATGTACCCAATCATGGAATTACTGGTTCTCAAGGGTAGAATACTTTTGTTTCTATACCTCCAAAAGAACCTTCAGGCTAGGGTAAAAAAAAAAATCCTCCCTTCATTCCCAGGTGGCCAGAAAGAGATTCCACAGGATAAAAATTTCCTTCTCCTTCTGGGCAATCTAACTCTGCCAAGAGGCCCTGAGGTAAGAGAACTGTCTATCCTCCCTCATTCCTCTAAGGATTACACAAGGAGCTGGCTTTGTCTCTCTTCAATTTAGTTTAACAAATTTGTATCATATGCCTTTGTGCCTAGTACTGTGCTGGGTGCTTGGGAAACAGAGAATAAAAGGAAAATATCCCCTGGCCTCAAGGATCTTACATTCTATTGGGGTAGGATAGACCAAAGAAAATTGAAAAAGAAGAGAGAACTAATAATTGGAGGAATCATGGAACACATCATAGAAATTAAGTTAAACAAAACTCAGAAGTTAAATGAGATAATAAGTGCAAAGTACTTTGCAAACCCAAAAGTCCCATATAAATGTTAGCTACAGGAATAAATTTCCTAAAGACTAATTAAACCATTGTGTACAAAAAGCCTAAAATGCTTATTTCCCTAGGAACTTTGATATTGGCAGGAATCCTTAGCTGTTACCCTTGTAAGAACCCTGTAGGCTGTTTTCCACTTTGGCCAAGGCCACAGAGATAGCATTGCATTGTATTTAGTCTGATGACCCTATGTTTGAAAATTAGCCTTGACCATTATTTTCTTGTGACTTTGGTCGAGTCATTTACCTTCCTAGTCTCAATTTTCTCAAAGGTAAATTTTTTTTTTAAACTCTTACCTTCTACCTTAGGATCAATACTATGTATTGGTTCTAAGACTGAAGAATGGTAAGGGCTAGGGGAAGTTAAGTGACTTGCCTAGGGTCACACAACTAGGAAGTGTCTGAGGTCACATTTGAACATAGGACCACCCATCTCTAGTCTTGTACCTCAATCCACTGGGCTATCCAGTTGTTTCCTCAATGGTAAAATTGAGAGGGGTAGGGTCACATCCAGCCTTAAATTCAATCTGATCCCCTATATGACAGAAGCAGGAGTGACTAATGGTTAAGAACACTGGGTCTGGAGTCAGGAAGATCTAAGTTCAAATCCAGCTTTGAACACTTCCTAATTGTGTGATCCTGGGCCAATCATTTGTCCTCTGGTTGCCTGACAAAAGGATCCACTGGATCTGCTGGAGAATGAAATGGCAAACTACTCCTTTCAAGAAAACCCCAAAGATAGGTGTGGTCCATGGGGTCCAAAGAGGCAGATACCACTGAACAACCACAACATGGCAGAGAGAACTGATTAGAATAAGGTTAAGTAGTTAAATTGGAAGCCACTGCCCCTTTCAATTGTTCTCTACTGTGGATGATTCAAGAAGTTTCCTGATGGGAGATACTAGGAAAATAAGCATTTATTAAGTATTATCATATCTGATCCTCAAAATTCTATGAGGTAGGTGCTGTTATTATTATCTTAATTTTACAATTAAGGAAACTGAGGCAGACAGAGGTTAAGTATCTTGTCCAAGGTCACACATAAGGGTCTGAGGTGAGATTTGAACTTCCATAACTTTAGTCCCAGCATTCTATCTACTAGGCTACTTCCTTATTTAATTTTGCTTTATTTAATTTTGTTTCTTCCCCAGGGCCTAGCCTAGGGAATTTCAAATAGTCTTTGAATGAAGGAGAAAGATGTTCCCTAACTATTTTTCTGTCATGGCCCCCTGGAAGAGGTTGGTGATACCTATGGACCCCTTCTCAAAATAGTGATTTTAAGGGCACAGGATAAAATGTATAAATGATTTAATATGCATAATTGGCATTGCTTGCCTTCTCAAAGGAAGGAGGGGGCACTAGGAAGGGAGAGAATTTGGAGCTTGAAATTTTAAGGAATAGATATTGACATTTTTAGTGTAATTGAGAAATATTTAACAAAGTAAAAAAAATTTTAAAACAAAATGTACAAAATGATTACAAAGGAAACCAATTATATAGAAATTCAGTTATCCCAATAAATATAGTCATCTATCTATCATCTCTCTCTCTGTCTATCTATCTCTCCATCCATCTATCTGTCTATCCATCTATCTATCTGTCTATCTATCCATCTATATATCCATCTGTCTATCTATCTGTCTGTCCATCTGTCTATCCATCTATCCATCCATCCATTTATCTGTCTATCTATACATCTATCCATCCATCTATCTGTCTGTCGGTCCATCCGACTATATCTATCTATCTATCTATCTATCTATCTATCTATCTATCTATCTATNCATCCGACTATATCTATCTATCTATCTATCTATCTATCTATCTATCTATCTATCTATCTATCTATCTAAACAAGTTCTTAACCTCAGGTTAAGAACCTGTGCAGTAATGCTCTCTGTAATAGTGAAAATAAAAATTCATTCAGATTAGATAATGCTTTTGACAATTTCTCAAAGCATGGTGATTCATGAGATAAAGAATATTAGAACTCAAAAGTGCCTTAAGAATAATTTAATAGAATCCCCTCATGGCAGTGCAGCTAGGTAGCCAAGTGGCTAGAGTATTAATTTAGACCTGGAGTCAGGGAGTTGTTGTTCAGTTATGCCTGACTTTTTATGACTCCATGAACCTTAGTCCGCCAATACTGTCCATGGGATCTTCTTGGCAAAGATTCTGGAGTACTTTGCCATTTCCTATTCCAATTCATTTTACATATGAGGAATTGAGGCAAACCGAATTTAAATAACTTAGGATCACAGAGCTAGTAAGTATCTGAGGCTAGATTTGAACCCTCATCTTCCTGACTCCATCTGGTGAACTATCTAGTTGCCTCTGGTTTCAAGAAGACCTAAATTCGAATCTTGCCCAAGACACTTGAAATATGATCCTGGATAAGATTCTTAACCACCT
This sequence comes from Gracilinanus agilis, assembly GCF_016433145.1. Classification (NCBI taxonomy): domain Eukaryota; kingdom Metazoa; phylum Chordata; class Mammalia; order Didelphimorphia; family Didelphidae; genus Gracilinanus; species Gracilinanus agilis. The sequence continues at coordinate 157,541,958 of NC_058133.1, read as the reverse complement.
TCTGATTCAGTTTCCTCATCTATTAAACAGGGTTAATGATCACAGCTAGTTCACACAGTTGCTGTAGGAATCAATCAAATAAATCAAAATGTGTAAAGGCTTTGCAAACCATAACATGCTAAGATATAAATGCTATTATTACTATTTTACAGAGGAGAAAACTGGGGCTCAGAGAGTTTATTTGATTTTCCCCAGGTCACAGAGCAAATGGCAGAGCTGGAACCAGAATCCAAGTCTGATTTTCACATCAGTGTTTATTCCATTGCAGCATGGTGATTCCAAGCCCCTGGTTGTGCTTTGAATAAAGCCTGTGCCAGGTCACAGCTGGTTTCCTTTATCTAATCCTTCAGTCAATCTTCCCACCCCCACTTTTGCCTGCTCAGTGTCAAATGAATCAGCTGTGAGGTCAAAAAATACTGTGTCCTGACTTCCTTGTGGGTGGGTGGGGGAGGGAGGGTGAGGGTACTAAGCCAGAGAGCAAAGGACAAAGCATCTTGGTTGAATCACAGTTGGCTTTGATGTATATTTACATATAAATGAAGGGCTGAAAAAAAAAGTCTTTGCTTTGGAAGTATAATGACCCCTTTTAAAGAAAGACTAATAGAGGAAGCCATAGTTACCATTCACTGGCTATTCCAATAGAACTCCAGTTAATGCTCAAGATAAGGAAAGAACAATGAATAAATTTGAGCACTGTATTTTGTTACCAATGTTTATTGTTTGTTTGTTTAAATAAGGGCTTCTGCCTGGATCAGAGACCTTGGCACAAGCTTATTTGCCAAACCCAACTTCCTAGTGTGAAATGCAAGAATGCTAAATAAGGATATTACTTTGAAAGAAAAACAGATCTCCCCCCACCACCACACCAAAAAAACCCAACTGTAATAAAGACAGAAATACCAAGGGTGGGGGGGCGGGGAGAAAATTTTTAGCTTGGAAACAGAAGGGCAATAGAAGAACAATCATCCCTTATCTTGGATATTACCTGGAGTTAGGTCCTTATTTGACTCATGCAGATTACTAAAACAATAACCAAATCAGAGATTTCAGCAGCCTTGAATGACAGGATAAGATTCTTAATCCTAGATCTACTACAAAATTGTAATGTGACTTTAGTTAAATCATTTAACTTCTGTGGGTCTCTGTTTACTTAACTGTAAGACAAAGGGAAGAAAAACTGAGTCAGCCTCACAGCCTAACAGTTAGGTAGCACAGCAAGAAAGGAAGTGCAATTCAGCAGTATAGGTGGGAAGGTAGCAACTGTATCCATCAGCGTCTTTTTCATTCTCAGGATGCTTGCAAGCAGCAGCATTTGATGAGCAAGGACACGCAGGAATTCCATCCCTGTTCTGGGAAAGTAGCCCCTATCACAGTGAACTTTAAGACTTCAGGGAGCTTGGAGAAAAGACCAGGAGACTGGGAGAGTGGCACTGAGAAAAAGAGCAAAATGACTGTGTTGGTCAGGTGTTTCTGGATGTTGTTCTCTGTAACTGTTGATGTATTTCCACTGTGTTCCCTTATTACATTTGGGAGGAGTGAATCTTTTCATAGTGGGCTGTGCTGCTCATGGTTTGGGCATCAAGAATACCAAGAGAATTTTCTTGTAATTAATCTGTTTTACAAGGTCAAGGAAAGATGCACTCTAGAAAGTACCTTCTGAGAACTTCCTTTTCTTTCATGGTAGCTCTTAATAGTCAGAGGCTATTGTCATTGATTCTTTTTCTCCTCTCCTCTCCTCTCCTCTCCTCTCCTCTCCTCTCCTCTCCTCTCCTCTCCTCTCCTCTCCTCT
>NC_058133.1:157473898-157530392 GCF_016433145.1 Gracilinanus agilis | reverse complement strand
CCCTGGCATTTATCTTCAATCATTGTGTTTCCTGGAATATCTCTGAGATATCTGAAGAATGAAGATGAAGTGGAACCCTGCTGATAGCAACTCCAGTACTCATAATGTTTCTTGGGGGCTAAATGCCATTGGGAAGTACCCCCTTATAGAAATAGCTGGAAGAGATCTCTACTAGATTAAATCCCTGGGGTTGGTGAGAAAATCATGACATCTGTTATGAGTGTGCCAAGGGTATACATATGAGACATCATCTCAAGGTAGGAATTATCAGAGGATGCCAGACACAAAAGGAACACTTTGGCATGCCGATATTCCCCTGGAATCACAGAGATTACTTGTCTTTATCTGTTCCCAGTGCCTTGTATAGTACCTGGCCCAAGTAAATGCTTGGGTTTTTGTTTGTTTTTAAGTCCTTACTTTCCATCTTAGAATTAATACTATGTATTAGTTCTAAGGCAGAAGAGTAGTAAGGGCTAGGGGATGGTGGTTAAGTGACACACAGCCAGGAAATGTGTGAGATGAGATTTGGACCCAGGACCTCCCATCTCCAGGTATGGCCTTCCATCCACTGAATCACTTAGCCTCCCCCAGTAAATGCTTTTAAATCCTTATTTTCTAAAGTTTAGAAAAGTGTCTCATGACACTAAGGTAACAATAACTGGGATCAAGTGGAGGGAGAGTTGATGAAGGTGATGTTAATGTTATAGTTTTAACTACATTTTGTTTTCAATATATGGGGCATCATTGCTGAGGGCTTCCTTGTCTTTGATATCCTTTACTTAAAATATGCATTATAATATACTAGGAGCCTCCTATGTGCAAGATATCATAGGTTGGGAATCCAAGGAAAAGAATAACATTCAGATTCATGATTAGAACTAGCTAAGTCAGAAGGGGAAGGGACAGGTACCAACTAAGAGATTCCAAAAATCCAGTGGGGTTAGCCTGGAGTAATGAGGACCTATACCAGAATGGTGGCCAAGTGAGTGAAGAAAAGGAGACAGGTATGAGATAAATAGAGATAAAATTCCAGGATTTGAATCTAGATGCAAGAGAGTTTGTGAAGGCTAAGAGGTCAGGAGAGTGGTGGTACCAGAAACAGAAACAGGGAAGCTGAGGGTAGGTCAAGTTTAGGATGAAAGATGAGCTTAATTTTGGGCAGGCTGAGTCTGAGGTGCTGGCCTTGGTTCTAGGTGAAGCTACCCAAGCAATTGGAAAGTCACAACCATAGATCATGGGGGAGGAAGGTATTGCTCAGAGTTGGGATGGCTACTAAGAGTTGAGACAGCACTACAGAAGCATGAGTGGCCTTCCAGGACTGTACCTAGTGAAAAATCTGTGATAGGACTGAGTCTAGGACTATATTCTATGTCTAAGGGTGTCTATGAGAAAGCTGCTGCAAGTAATAGAGTCCATACCTTTCATACAGAACCCTATTCAGAAAGGTCTGGTACAACTTATTGCATTTAGCTAAGTCCTGGTGTTTCTACAACTCTTGCATGAGATAAACAATTTAGACAAAATTCTTCTGCCTCTTCTGTGTAAGCCATGTGGTAAATCAAAGTGGCTTTACACCAACAAAGTGGTATTATTTGGTAGTGTAAACTTGGCTTTTGATAATTGGTGATTTGTGGCAAATTATTTAATAAATAGCTGTTGTGAGTTCTGATCTTGATTTTGTTGCAAATCTGTTACTTTTTTTTTTTTTTGGACAAGTCACAGTCTCTCTGAGACAGCTTTCCCCATCAGTCAGAGAATAAATAAATGGTACTTCCTTTGAAAGGGTCTAGCGAAGTCATTAAGGAAAATGAGCTGCTCTTGATAAAAGCAGAGGCCACTCCAAACTTACGAGCATATAGTACAAATGACAGAGTTACTCAGATTTGTTTGTGGAAAACGAAGTTTATGTTGGTAATAAGGGTCAGTTTAATGCTGCCAGAAATTGTAAAAAGGTGATCCCTAAGGAGTACAGACAATAACTGATGTAGATGGTACAAGGGAGTGATAGAAAATGTACAACACATTTCTACACAGTACAAAAATTTTAAATCTATTGAATCCCAGGAAAGATTATTACCAGTGACCAGAATTACCCATCAGAAACTTGATCTTTCATAAACTGACAGGTGACGAATCCCTGTCAATTCTGCCTCTACGTCTCTCCAACCTTTCCCCTTTTGTTTTACTCACATGGCCATGACCCTGGTTCAGGCCCTCCTTGCTTCTCCTTCTCCTCCTTCTCCCTCTTTGCTTCCTATATCTCCCTTCGCTTTCATAGTTGTCAAGTTCTAATCACAGATCTGAACGTAACTCCTTCCCTGGCTCCAGCCTCTCATTGGTGGTCCTTTAGTGAAATACTCTTTTAGAAGTAAAATTGCAAACCCAACAGTTGCTCCCAATTCAGGCTGTCACCAAATTTCAAATTACCCATGACTTCTCCTACTATTATTACTGAGGCAGCATCTTTTAATTTCCACCAATGGTTAGGAAAGTCATTCCTGGGAGTTTATGACTGGTTGGCTGTTTTCCTTTGTATTCAAAGAGGACCAAAATGGCATGACTATTGATGGATTGTTTAAAATTTAAATTAACTTATTTGTTCATTACACTATAAACCCATCCCTCCCTCCCATTAGACAAAAAGATACATGTATATATAAAATTATGTCTTATTTCTATTTATTAGTTCTTTATCTGGAGGTGTGTAATTCACAAATCATTCTTCAAACAATATCTTTGTTGCCATAGATAATGTTTTCTTGTATCTGCTTATTTTACTCTTCATAATTTCACATGGGGGGCAGCTGGGTAGCTCAGTAGATTGAGAGTCAGGCCTAGAAATGGGAGGTCCTAGGTTCACATCCGGCCTCAGACACTTCCCAGCTATGTGACCCTGGGCAAGTCACTTGACCCCCATTGCCCACCCTTACCACTCTTCCACCAAGGAGCCAATACACAGAAATTAAGGGTTTTAAAAAAAAGAACATAATTTCACATAGGTCTTTCCATGTTTCTCCAAAATTAACCTGCTTGTCATTTCTTATGTGTTATTCCATTACAATCAGATACCATAACTTATTTAAACATTCCCCAATTGATGGGCATCTTTTCAATTTCCAATTCTTTTCCATCAAAAAGAGATCTTCTATAAGTATTTTAGAACATATAGGCTCTTTTCTTTTTCCCAAATCATCCTGGGAAAGAAACCTAAGAGTGTCATTGCTGGGACAAAATGTATACACCGTTTTATAAGTCTTTTAGTATAATTCCAGATTGCTCTCCAAAATGGTTGAATCAGTTCACAGCTCCACCAACAAAGTAGTAGTGTCCCCATTTTTCCACATCACCTCCGACATGTATTGTTTTCCCCTTTTTTAGTCAATCTGATATGTGTGAAATAATATATCAGAGTTGTTTTGATTTTTATTTCTCTAATAATGATTTAGGACATTTTTTCATAGAGTTACATATGGCATCCAAAAATTATCTGTTTGTATCTTTTGACCATTTATCAATTGGGGAATGATTCATATTCTTATATATTTGATAAAGTTATCTATATATTTTAGATAAGTGACCTCCAAGAAATTGTAAAATGTTTTCTCACTAACCATTTTCCTTCTAATGTTAGCTACATTAGTTTTATTTGTTCAAATTCTTTTAAATTTAATGTATTCATCATTATCCATTTTACATTTCAGTGTTTTCTATCTCTGTGTTTTTCATAAATTCTTCTCATATCCATAAATCCAATAGGTAATATGTTCCCTGTTCTTCTAATTTGCTTAAGATATCTCCCTTTATGCCTAGGTCCTATATCTGTTTTAACCTTATCTTGGTAAATGGTGTTAAGATTATCTGTCAACATCTAGTTTATGTTAGACTGTTTTCCAGTTTTCCCAATAATTTTTATCAAGTAGCTAATTCTTATTCCAAAAATTTGGATCTTTACTTTTGCCAGTCTTTTACTACAGTTATGTTGTACATCCATTCGGGGTTCCACTGATCTACTTTTTCTATTTCTTAGCCTGTGCCAAATAATTTTGATAATTACTACTTTATAATATAGTTCAAGCCATTACCAGCCATCTTGACTTTTTTCTTGCCACTGGGCTTTGATGACTCTGGAAGAGAGAGTAAGGTTCATTCATAAATTGGATTTAAGTGAGATAGAGTTGTGCAAGGTGTTTTCCTAATTCTCTCCTCCAGTCATCAAAGCCCAATAACAAGAAAAAAGTCAAGACACTGGTAAGGGCCTAGGATACAGTGATGGGCTTGGTATCTTTGATGTCTAACCAGGCTCTAAGCCCTCCACAACACCTACTTCTACTTCCTTCTTGGCTGTTGGACCAAATTGTTCTCATTTGCTCCTTCTGCTAGGAGAAGTCTTCAATTGCCTGGGGGTAGTCTTGAGAGTAAGAAAGACTCAAATTCAAATTTATCTGGTTGTATAACCTTTACCAAATCACTTAACTTCTCTTTATCTCCAAGTAATTCCTTTTTTTAATTTGAAAATTTTTATTTAATTAATTAATTTAGAATATTTTTTCCATGGTTACATGATTCATGCTCTTTCCCTCCCCTCCCTCTTATCTCCTCCCATAGCCAATGAGCAATTCCACTGGTTTTTACATGTGTCATTAATCAAGACCTATTTCTATATTATTAATATTTGCATAAGGGTAATCGTTTAGAGTCTACATCCCCAATCATGTCCCATCAACCCATGTGATCAAGCAATTGCTTTTCTTCTGCATTTCTACTCCCACAGTTCTTTCTCTGCATGTTGTTAAGCAGATAAATGTGTCAGGGCCAAATAGAGCTTTAAGTCAAGAGCCAGAGATTGACATGCTTCAGTGAGGAAAGGAGGGGGCTAAACACTCCTGGCTCTCAAACCCCTCCCCCTCTAACTGCTACTGCTTCAGTTGGTAATGAAGACAGGAATAAGATTCTTCTGGTGAGTTTCAGTTATGGCTGAAACCCCAATTGATGTTCCTTGTCTTAAATTTATATTCCTCACAGGTCAATATGATGAGTATATAGAAATTAGTTATCTAACAGTTGAGGACAGAGGAGATCTTCTTAAACTGGCAGCCAACAGGATTCAAACTAAATGTACAGACTGAGTTGTGAGTATCTTCCCAAATAATTATCAGGCACAGATTTGAAGATAAAGGTTATATTAAGTAATAACAAGGAAAACTAGAGAAGTTAATGAAGGTTTTAGGATAATGAGAGGAGACCCTGAACTGCTAAATTGATGCCACCCTTCCCCCCCCCTCCTCACTGGAGGGAATGAAGCACTTAACTGAACCTGGCTCTCTTGCTATTGATAAATATCTTACTCTCTAATCACTAAGTAATTATATAATTATATTAATGAAGAATAATAATAACAAACAGGCTAACCCTATGAGTAGAAACCACTGGCTTATGCTACAATGGCCACCTCAAGAGAACCCCCAAGTCAGGAGTAGCAAGCAGAGTGTCTGCTCACATCCACTCCCACAAATTAACTGTCTCCAACCCTTCTCAACTGCCCCCTCACCCAAAGTTCTCCAGGGGGGTCCCCTGGAATTCTGGGTGAGGCTATCCCTGTACCTTTGCAGGGATTCCATGCTTTGCATCTCCACACAACAATGTGCATAGCATTCTTTCTCATAAGTCCCTCTGGATTGTTCTGGATCATTGCATTGCTACTAGTAGAGAAGTCCATTACATTCAATTGTGCCACAGTATGTCCATATCTGTGTACCATGTTCTCTTGGCTCTGCTCCTTTTGCTCTGCATCAATTCCTGGAGGTCTTTTCAGTTCACATGGAATTCCTCCAGTTCATTATTCCTTTGAGCACAATAGTATTCCATAACCAACAGATACCGCAATTTGTTCAGTCATTCCCCAATTGAAGGGCATCCCCTCATTTTCCAATTTTTTGCCACCACAAAGTACGCGGCTATAAATATTTTTGTACAAGTCTTTTTTTCTTATGATCTCTTTGTATTCCCAAATAATTCTTAAAAACTAATATTTTCAGACTGACTGATGGGGATATTATCTAACTAATCCGATTCCTATATACTTTTGGTTTCTTTTCCTGTGTCTATATCTTGAAAGCTATTAACTCCATGAAGTTTGGGGCTGATGTGTTTTGGGTACAGAGGAAACTTGCTCAATCAGAATATTTGGGTACATTTTCAGTGAACATTTATTTTGATTTTAGAAATCCACAAACACTACAAACCAGGACTTGATTTATTGTTTTGTTAGTTGTCCAGATGTAAGAAAGGGATGGAGAAAATGTTAATAATGCAGGTTAATCTTTAAAGTGTGTTCTGCATTCATTTTTTTTTCTGGTGAGCCCATTGTTAACTATTACCAACACTCCCCTGGCTGTCACTAAGTAGTGGCCATTAGTTCCACAGAGAAGTAGGACTAAATTGGCAGAAGGCAAAGACTATATAATCACTCTTGAAGGGAAAAGCACAATTTTAGATGAATCTTTTTTTTCCCCAGTATTTTGAAGCACATTGCTGCTTTCCACCCCCACCTTCAGTTCCCTCTGAAATGAATGCTACAGCTAAGCCATTGTTAGCTAATATTTCTTTTTAAGTAAGAGTCTATAGATCTGTTTGTTTTTATGGCTTTTGCCAACTGGTGGATCATTACGTCGAGCAGGTCAGTGCCAAAATAAACATAACCCATGAGCTCACTGGGTTTGAGATCACAGAGTGGATGTGTTATCTAAAGTGGGGAGTTTGGGCTGACTGTGTTGCTGTCTTAGAGAGAAAAAAAATAAGCTCAAGTATCAAAGCAAAATAAAAGGTTAACTTGAAACATTTTACCTTAAAGCTTCTCTGCTCCAAATAGCAAAGCCAAGCTTTTAACCCAGTGCTTTGGGAAAGGAATGAAAAGGGAAATTTCCAGTAATAAATAAAATCTAAAATAGGGTCTGTAGTCCATTAAAACCTCCCCCTAACAAGAGGAAAACTCATGCTTCAGGGGGTTGAAGATTTCTGACCTGACTTCTAAGTGGATCATGTAGCCAAGCCATTGTCCTTCTTAGGCTGCAGGTTGAAAGGAGATCATTTGACTTTGCTTACTTCATTTCCTGTTTTTACTCATTGTTGAACAGGGACGGGGAGGAGAGCTGGAGGGAAAGGGGGGAATGACTGAAGAAATCTGTGATAACCAGATCCTCCTGTTGTGATGAAATACCTGAGATATAGAACCCTGAAGAGAAGTGTGCTACACTCCTGACAGTCTGTGGGGACCTAAAATATACTGTAAGAGCCATCATTATTCTTGATTCCCCTAAAACAAAAACATCTGATGGGCTTGGGGCACTGTAATTTTGTCGTTCAGTCATTTGTACTCATGTCCAACTCTTTGTGACTCCATTTGCGGTTTTCTTGGCAAAAATAATGGAGAGATTTGCCATTTCCTTTTCCAGCTCATTTTTTACAGATGACAAAACTAAGGTAAACAAGGTTAAGTGATTTGCCCAAGGTCACACAGATAGAAGGTATATGAGGAAGGATTTGAATTCAGGAAGATTCATCTATAGGTCCAGCACTCTATCTACAATGCCACCTAACTACCCCCTAGGCATTATATAGCTGGCACTTAAAGAGCACTTTAAGCAAAGTGCTTCAGAACATTGAATGTTATTTCATTTGTCTCATTTAATCTGCCTAACAACATTTTGAGGTAAATAATATTATCCCCATTTTTCAGAGGAGGAACCTGGAGGCTCAGTGACTTGCTCAGCAGCACACAACTACTAAATGTCTTGAAGCTGGATTTAAATTCTCATCTTACTCTGACCAAGTCTAGCCCTCTATCCATTATGCCACCCAGTTGCATCCTTGCAGCCATAATTCTCACCAGGACCATTAGCTATTGTTCAGAAATTCGACTATCACAAGTATTACACAGCCTGGTGAGGACATCTTTGCCTGTATGGCAGATCTAATTTGGGGATTTCTTAGAAGGCACTTCAAAGGGTCCTCTTGCATGAACTCAATTTGGGAATTTTAACAGCCTAAAAAAAACCCCTCCCACCTTTAGTGAAGCTCCATTATTATGTGCTTTGAAAATTAAAGGAATTTTTCAATAGTAATTTTATCTACCATATATAGGCTGAAAGCACTTTTCAACAGGCAGACACAATACTTTTTGTATCCAGGGAAAGTGGCATAAAAGAATAAATGTTTTGAAATTAATTTTTTTCCTAATTATCCAAAATCCAATTTCTCTCCATCTTGTTCTCCTCCTCTTGTTGAAAAAGAAAGAAAAATAAAGCTCTTAAAAGAAATATATATAGTCAACCATAACAAATCCCCATATTGGCAGTGTTCTTGAATCAACTTTTTTTTTTTTAATTTTTTTTTATATTTTTAAACCCTTAACTTCTGTGTATTAGTTCCTTGGTGGAAGAGTGGTAAGGGTAGGCAATGGGGGTCAAGTGACTTGCCCAGGGTCACACAGCTGGGAAGTGTCTGAGGCCAGATTTGAACCTAGGACCTCCCATCTCTAGGCCTGGCTCTCAATCCACTGAGCTACCCAGCTGCACCCTTGAATCAACTTTTTTTTTAAACCCTTATCAAGGCAGAAGAACAATAAGGTCTAGGCAATGGGGGTTAAATGACTTGCCCAGGGTCACACAGCTAGGAAGTATCTGAGGCCAGATTTGAACCAAGAATTCCTGTCTCTAGGTCTGGCTCCAATCCACTGAGCCACCCAGCTGTCCCCCTTGAATCAACTTTTGAAGACAAATTTAAATCTGAGAGAAACCTTAGGATACCACCCTATGGATGGAAGCAGGGGGAATTTCGTGAGGCATAGACTTCATATACAAAGAAGACATGGGATAAGGTAGGGCCAAGTGGGAGAGGAACTTACCTGAGATGTGGCTGACAGAATATGGAGGAATGAGGGTAGTGGACAACATAATAACTCCCTGTTTTTACTAATCAATCATTCTTGCTAACTTAGAATTAAGCTTAATTATTTCCATGTTGCTGAAGGATTAAAATTGTTGCAATAACATTCTAAATTTAAATTTAATAAAATAAATTTAATTTCAATTTTATTAATTTTTAATTATTAATTTTATTAATTATAAATTAATAAAAATAATTTAATAAATAAATAAAATTCCCTGTGGCAAAGCCCTAGTCATCTTATTCTCCTCTTGTTCATAGGGTCAACAGAATAGAGGAAGAATGATTTTCATGATATCCAATATCACTTTAGACTCAGATCAGACTGGAAACTTTCACAATTATCCTTCTTTGGGATTCAAATATTCAGAGTGCAGCTACTTCAAGAAGAAAATCCTTGAGTAGGTTATTCAAATTTCATTGAAAAGAATATCAAGTTATCTTGTTGGTCATTGGGTGCCATTGATCGTTCACAAGGTGGGAAAACTCCAAAGTTTTATCATTCAGAGTAGGAAGTCACAGGCTCCCGCAATGGGTAAGTGGCCATGATAGAATGGTTGTGGTTTCTCAGGAATTGATAAGTATAGTTTCAGGGCAGCCAGATGGACTGACAACAGAGTGCAAAGCTTAGAGTCAGGAAGGCCTGAGTTCAAATCCAGCCTCAGACACTTACTTACTATCTGTGTGATCCTAAGCAGTTTGCTTCTATTTCTTCCTCTATAAACTGAATTGGAGAAGGAAATAGCAAACTACTCAAGTATCTTTGTCAAGAAAACTCCAACTGGAGTCATGAAAAAATGGGTACACCTGAACCCCAAGAACCACGTCCATGATATTTTTTTTCATTGAGCCCTAAGTTGCTGAGGTCACTCTCCATACCTTAATGTGAGGTTAATAACCTTAGAAACTATTAAGGGGTGGAGCAGAAAAAACATGGGTCTTGGAATTTTTGAGTTTGTGTCCTTTCTGTTGTGATTCTGGAAAAGTCATTTAACAGAGTCTTTCAGCCTATTTCCTCACTTGTAAAATCCAGAACAATGCCCAGAGTGCCTACTCTATGGGCTTGGGGAAGGAAAGCACTCTGCAAACCTTGCAAAGATCCCATTATATTAATGTAAGCTATCCCTGCAGATAAGCAAGATGGTAGAACTGAAAGTCTTTTTGTTCTTGAAGTCGAAAGACTTGAGTTCACTTACTATGGATGACACCTCTCCAAATTTCCCCAGTTATCAACCTTAAAATCCTCTTTTAATCCCATGTAAGTAGGATGTTTGGGAAAATAATGACACATTAGCTCTCTTTCCTCTAAGGGAGCCTTTTCTTTTCAGGCGACTTTCTCAGTAGTTCTCTTAGCTAATCTCTTCTAGGACAACATCACAACTGTCTAAAATTCCTTGGAGCACAAGCTTGTTTCTTCCTCTTGGGGAAGATTCAGACTTGTCTTTTAAGTTCCAGGCGTGCCAACTCTCAATTCTTTTCATTCTACTTTCCGTTTATGTGGCATCTTTCCACTCTTCAACTTCCTGACTTGTGTCCTGTTTCACCTCTGCATGTGAGATCCATTTTCTACCTTTCTTCCTTTGACTGAAAGCCCATTTCTGTTTGCTTTTTCATTAAGGCATACTTCATTGTTGCTGATAACCTGAATGATAATCTTCTCGTGAGAGGGCTGTTGTCAGCTTCCTAACTCTTTCCCTCTGAAAAGACTGGCGTGCACTTTGCACATAGATACGAGTGCCTTCCTTGACTGTGGCAGAAATACAAACATTATGTACTCAGTGCAAATTACCGAAAAGTTTTCTGCTCTTCAGACAGATTCTCAGCTTTTTCTTCAAACTGTTTATGACTCATTTAGTTAACATTTTTACTTCTTTTATCACATTTATATCCTTTTATCACCTCTTTACAACCTGACAGCCACACCCAACTTCCTTCCCCTTCTCTTACTAATCTTTTATTTTGTTTTAGCCATTTGTTTTACTTACTTTTTATTACTTATATTGCCTTATCAACTACCTTTTCCCTTCTCTTCAGTTCCTTTCTCCTCAGGCTTTTCTCTTCTTCAGCCAAAACATTTTTCTTCCAGAACGGAAGTTCATGGTATTTCTTCTCTCCCAATTCAATATCATGCCTTCTTCAGAAACCCAAATCCATCCCAATTGTCTCACAAAGTCCTTCCAGTTATTCAACTTGAGTCCTCCACCTCCATTTCCTCTTGCCATACAATTTTCCCCTTTGGAAGCAGAAATGTAGGAAAATCATACTTGAGTTTAAAAAAAGATCACAACTCAGCATTAGACTAGGAGGTATGGCCAGATAAAAATTTAGCTAATAAATATTTGGAAGGTTTCATGGCCTGAAAGCTCACTGAGTGATATAGCAACCAAGAAAGCTATTACTCTTTTTTTGTGGTTGTTCAGTTGTTTCAGTCATGTTCAAAGTCATCACAACTCCATTTGGAGTTTTCTTGGCAAAGATGCTAGAATGGTTTGCCATTTCCTGCTCCAGCTCATTTTACAGATGAGGAAACTGAGACAAAAAGGGGTAAATGATTTGCCCAGAGCACACAGCTAATAAATGTCTGAGGCCAGATTTGAACTCATGAAGATGATTCTTTCAGACTCCAAGCCTGGCACTCTATCCACAGTGCCACCTAGCTGCTCTGTTGCTATCTTAGATTATCTCAAGAGAGATATTCAAAGAGATTTTTGGAAATGAGGACAGTTATAGTCCTATTAAACTCTTCCCTAGCCAGAACACAAATGAAGTTATTTTGTTCATTTCTGGGTACAATATATTATTTGGGATATTGGGAAGCTGGAATGTTCCTAAAGTAGGAAAACTATCCATGGTGAAGGGTCCAGAGTTCATTCCAGAGGAAGATTGCTTGAAGAAATTAAAAATGTTTGGTCAGGGGGCAGCTGGGTAGCTCAGTGGAGTGAGAGTCAGGCCTAGAGACAGGAGGTCCTAGGTTCAAACCCGGCCTCAGCCACTTCCCAGCTGTGTGACCCTGGGCAAGTCACTTGACCCCCATTGCCCACCCTTACCAATCTTCCACCTATGAGACAATACACCAAAGTACAAGGGTTAAAAAAAAAAGTTTGGTCAGAGAAACAGAAAACATAATGGGAATATGTGAGAGCTGCCTTTTAGGCCATTCAAAGGACCATCCTGTGAAAGAGAGATAATATTTTTTCTGCTTATATAAAAGAGCAGAAAGTTGCAAAGAGATAAATAAAGCTTTGAGGTCAGGAAAAAAATTCCTAATATTTCAAAATGAATTCAACAATGAAACAGGCTGCCTGTGGAGATAATAATAATAACAACCACTAAAATTTATATATTGCTTACTATGTGCCAGGCACTGTACTAAGTGCTTTACAATTATTATCTCATTTGATCCTCACAACTCCAAAAAGTAGGTGTTATTATTTTCATTTTAAAGACAAGGAAACTGAGGCAAACAGTTTACAGGAATAGCTCAAGATCACACAGCAATGAAGTATCTGAAGCTGGATTTTAACTGAGGTCTTCTTCATTCCAGGCCCATGCTCTGCCCACTACATCACCTATCTGGCCTAGTAAGCTCTCCCCTCACTGCAAGTTTCCAACAAAAGTTGCATGACCACTTGGAGTTATTATAAAGGAAATTCTTTTTTAGGTAGAGCTATGGAAGCAGCTTGATGCCCCAGAAAGAGCTCCAGATTTGGAATTAAAGGACATACATATGTCCTTTATATAAATAAATAAAATAAATTTAAATTTAAACAACTTTATATTCATTTATTTTTCAACATAGCTTTATTTTTAATTAATTAATTAATTTTGGGTTTGGTGCAGTTTATATAATATATTTATTATATTTATCTGATAACACACCTCAAAACCAAATAAATAAATAGTAAATTTAGTTTGATTTGCTTTGAATTTAAATAAATAAATAAAAATAAAGAGGTTTGATTCCTGATTCTTCTGTTGATTATACATATGGCATTAGGCAAGTCATTTAACCACTTTAGCCTTCATTGACCTTATCTATAGCATGGGAGGGCTAAACTTTATCTCCAAGGTCAACTGTAATTCTATGATTCTATGACTAGATAATCACTGACATCTCCTCTAGCTCTGAAATTTTTATGTTATATGCTATGTATCATTCCACTGGATGATGTCCTCAAAAGGCAACCAGGTGCTGCCCATATGCTGGTATGCACTTGGAAGGAGACCTGACTCATCATTGGGGTGGACACCGAGCATGGCACTATATACATGAATGAGAAACTTTCTGAATTGGTTCCAGATGCTCTTCAGGAGAGACATATGGAGAAAAGAATTGCAGGGAGGCAGAGGAAAGGAATAATGGACAAGCATGGAAAGTTGGACCCATAATGTCCCTGGACTTGCTGAAATCCTAAAGACTTCAAAGAATTATCACCAGTGGTAAGTTAATTCATGCCTTCTCTTCTTGGCTGAGCTAACAGCTTATTTCACGGCCAGAGAAAGAGTTCATTCATTCTTCTCTGTTCTATGGTATATTCTAAAACAATGGTGTCAAGCTGAAACCCTGCGGGCATAGATTTACATAGAAAACCAAAAATTAATATTATCTATGTTGTTTTGTATTTTTGTTAATTTTTTTAGACATTTCCCAATTATATTTAAATCTAGCTGTTGCACTCAAGTTTTTTAGAAGTTGTGAGTTTTATACCTCTGTTCTAAATTGTATGATTTCTCCAGTTTTCATTTCTTGTTTTTCTTGATCAAATGGGTTTATTTGTCACTTATGGTGATTTTTGCGTACCTGGTATTTAGTAGAAAGGGACTAATATGGTGAGTATAAGCTAAGGGCAATCATCCTCCTTGGAAGTGGCTAGGGACATAGATTTTATTTTGAACCTGTCATCTGGTAGGCCAAAAATATTTTTAAAAGTCTAAGATAGATAAAATTCTAGCCTACTACACCTCTTGGAGAATAGTAAAAATATTTCCTCTTGCCTTTTGCCCTATAGCTTGCCTGCCCCTTTGACCTATTGTACTGGTGGTACAAGCATGGCCCTTAGATATGTCCCTGTTCCCCTTAGAGGTAGGTCAGATCTGTCTATCCCACCCACGAACCATATCTTTATGTATTAGACATCCCTACACAATATAAACTTTACATATATTAGCACAGACCATGCTGTGATGAAATGCTGTCTTTCTATATATGCCATCTGTTACACATGGATTACCTTTGCTATTACTTACTACTTAATTTGAATTGGAGTAATTATTAAATTACTAAGTGCTGCAGTGGATGAAGTACTGGGTCTAGAATCAGGAAAAGCGAAGCTCAAATCTGGTCTGAGACACTTACTAGCTGTGTGACTCTGGGCAAGTCACTTAACCCTGCTTGCCTCAGTTTTCTCATCTGTAAATATGAACTGGAGAAGGAAATGGCAAACCACTCTAGCGTGTTTGCCAAGAAAATTCCAAATAGGGTCAGTAAGAGTTGGACATGAAAAAAAGAGACTGAACAACGATTATTAATACCATGCATTATTTATCAACTTAGCTGATGTTTACTAATGAGATGAATTAAAATTCTGAGGCAGTTATAACTGGGAATTCTTGAACTTCAGACAAATTCAATGGATAGGAAAGAATGGAATAGAGCTAATACTTTAGCAATACAAAGGATACTCTAAATATAGGTTCTGTTTCACCAAGAGAGGGCATGGTCCATACTTTGAACTGTACCCCTATAGAAGGTGAGATAGGTGAGCTCCTGGAAAAGGACACCATGCCAAGAGAACATTGATGGTGACAGCCTATGATGGTTGCAAAAGGCAAGGTATTAGGAAGTTCTTCCTCTCTCTCCAATAAAAAATATGTTCTCAGATGATGGAACCCAAAGGAAAAAGTCCCATTTGCCCCAAACAGCTACAATCCCACTCTGAGGGAACAGTATTAGAATGACCAGTTTTAAAATTATATATTGATGCTTTATCATTGCTCTTACTATATGAGTTGGTATCATGAATTTGGATAGCAGAGCTGTAGGTTTGTGTATCAGCAGTTAATAATCAGTACTCTGAGGGGAAACAGCACACTTTTAAGTTTAATCTTCATTATTAACATTTTCTCCAATACTTTCTTAAGTCTAGATGATCAATAAAACAATAAATGAAACCCTGATTTGTAGTATTTGCTTGATTTCTGACATGTAAATCCTAACATTAAAAAATTAAATAGGCTTTCAGGAGTCAATTCAAGATGGCCCCAGCACATCATGGTACCTAAAGAAGTTTTATAAAAAAATACACTTTTAAAAACTAAATATTCTGTCAAATAAATAAAGGGAGGGAAGTTCAGTGAAAAAAATATCAGTGAGCCAGACTCTAGAGTCTTCTTTTAGGAAAATCATATTTGTAGGATTTTTTGGGATGGATCCTAGGCACTATGAGATTTCTAAAAGACTCCGATGCACCCAAATGGCCCTACAGTTGTGTGCTATCCCAGTGAGAGACCTTCTAGTCATCACTCAAAGCTTCAGTCTTCTAATATACTTACTGGTATAGAGTTTTGTTTTTTACATTTTGCTTTCTCATGGAAAAAGGTGTCCTGGAGAGCTCCAAAGGCCTCCCACCTTAAAGGGATGGATTTCATGAGCTCTAGATGCCAAACCTCAAAACAAATGAGTCAGAGTCTCCTCTTACCTCCATATCTTCAATTCCTCCAACTCTGACTGTACATCCATGTTTGTATCTATGAGTACAATCTGGTCTACTGTGCCCTTTTCTCCCCCTACTCTCTACCCCACCCTCCTCATGAGCTGCTATGACTTTAATTAATCATCATGTCTATGCAGATTACTCCAAGATCTACTTATCCAAGCTGAGTCTCTCTCCTGAGCTTCATTCATTCACCACCAACTGACTTCTGCCTCTTCCAAACTTCCCTATTTCTATCCAAGGCACCATCATCCTTCCAGTCATTCATTCCTTATAGCCATTCTTCACTCTTTGCCTTCCCTAATCTTTTTCAATCAGTTGCCATGTTCTATGGATAATAACTCTACAAAATCTCTCAATATCTTTCTCTCCATTCATGTGGCCACCACTCTACTTCAGACCTTCTTCACCATTCACCATTCACCTGAACTAATGCAATAGCCTCTATATATGTCTCCCTGCCTTAAATCTGTTTTCTCTATCTTCTTTGCGTTGCCAGATTGTTGTTTCCTAAAGAAAAGGCTTATCATGTTATTAACCTCCTCAGTAAATACTAGTGGCTCCCTATTTTCCTTTCAAATTTAGGGCCCTTAGTTTGCCATTTAAAATCCTTCAAACCCTGATTCCAACTTACTTCTCTAAAGTTATTATATCTTCTTTGAATATCTCATTTTGTTTTGTTTTCAATAACAACTTTAAGATAAATTCACCAACAATGGACATATTCAATTAAAGGATATAATTATTTTAATAATTTTTGCTGCGTCCTGCCAGATCACTGTCCAAAATTTACAAGTTTGTAATTCTACCAGCAATGAATATGTATCCATTTCTCTATGAGTCCACCAGTTTTGTTTCATTGAAATCAGGATGACCAAGCTGAGGCCTGAAGAAGGGTTGAGAAAATGTACCTTCCTCCCTTCTTCGAAGAGGTAAGAGACTATGGGTGGAGAATATAGAATGTATTCTCAGACATGCTTGATGTGTTGGCTAGTTTTGCAGTCTTTGCTAACTTAAAACATTTTTGTTTTAAGAGATGGTGTACCAACCAGAGGATGAGTATGACCTTTGGCTTGGTTTGCCAGAAAACATCTTTCTAGAAGGGAACCATGCAAGACCTAGGTGAAATACAGGTGAAATGTAAAATATCTATTCAGTTAATGTTTATATTCAGATAGTTTTAAATCTCAGTGATAGTTATTAATGCCACTTCTATACTTTTGGTTTTTCTGACAACGAGTGCTTATGAAAGCCTTTTGTATTTAACATTATTTTTGTGCATAGGAAAGAAATTTTTAAAAAAAGAAGCTGTAACATGAACAGTAGTCACATCCCAGTCAAACCATCTTGGCAGGTGGACTAAACCAGGTTGACAGTACCTGACAGGTCTCAAACCTGTTGGTGAATTGGAAAGTGTCTATCCAAACATGTAAAGACTTCCTCTGGCAGAATGGGTAGATGAGAATAGTTTGTTCCAAGTGCCCTGAAGAAAGCAGAAACAGGCTCTCTAGTGCTCTTAGAGCTTGATTAGACATAGAAGAAGCCAAAGTCATCTGATACATTCTAGGGTATCACCAATTATCCTAACTTTTATCTTGCCACTGGATTTCAAATGACTGGAAAAGAAAGTGAGGCTGATGACTTTGTGCAACTTTGCCTCACTTAAATCCAATTCCATTATGGGGATGGAAGCATAGATGCATGTTTACTGATTATGTGAACCTTGACTAAAATGTTAGGTAATGGCTCACTTCTTGATGCTATGGAATACTTAGGTAAATCAAATAGGACAAATGAGACAAGACAAATAGGGCAAAAAGAGATGAACATAAGCATCTACATTGGGATTAAAAAAATGTTATAATTATAGACTGATGGAGATAGGGCCAGAGAAAAGAGCATGTCAAAAATAGCAACAGTATGACATGGAAGCCAAAAAAGTTATTATTTTGAGATGCATTAAGAGAGTCTTAATGTCCAAAACGGAGGAGGTAATGCTTCCCCTATCACTTGCCCTGGTTAAACTTTGACTGTTCATGTTCAATTCTGAGTACCAGGTTCTTGGAAAGACCTAGAGCCTGTCCAAAGAAGAATGTGAGTTCCTGAACAGCTTGCCATACAAGGAAGAGTTGAAGATGTTTCAATTCATGATGAGAATGTTGAGTGGGGAAATGACGACTATATCTCCAAGTACTTGGAGGGTTTTTTATGTGGATGAGAATTTAAATTTGTTCTGTTTGGCTATAGAAGATAAAGCTAAATGCAATGGGTTGGCAATGTAAAAAGGAAGATTTCAGCTCAGTTTAGGGAAACATTTCTCAGCAATTCCAGTAGAAGTACCCAAATGTGAAATGGGCTGCTTCAGGGGTCCAACAGGTTTCCCTTCATTGGCGGTCTTCAGGCATAGACTGGATGACCACTTGTTAGGAATATGGTAGAATTTAGAAGAAATCTCTTATAGAGGCATACCAACAGAAAGAGCTATAGTCCCTGGAAAATAAGAGCTGTATTTATCAGTTGCCTCTTTTACCCTGAAGCCAGTATAAAAGTCAGAAACAACTGTACTTGAGGGTCTCTGAGTTTTTTTTTCTAGTTTCTGTGATTTTGTAATGTCTGCCTTTAGCCAAAACATTGTTAAAATATGTGGAACAGCACAGGATGAAGGGCATATTCTGATAATACTTTATTAAAGATCTCCTCTTGAGTGGAAATTGATCCATTAAACACCACCAGTTGAAACTAGTTACTCATACTGTTCTGATTCGAACAGCATTATCTAGTTTTTCTCCATCTCTCCCAGAAGGCAATCATAAGAGATTTTTTTTCAAAAGCCTTGCAGAAATACACATATAGTTTATCTCTGGCATTATCATGATCTCCTAATCTAGTAACCCAATCTAATTAGATTAGTATGGTATGAACTTTCTTTATGAATCTATGCCAACACAATAATTCTTCTTTCCCTAAGTGCTCATAAATCATTCCTTTATTAATACATTTGGGAACTGGGGTAAGAATTGAAGCCTAGGCCAGTGGCTTTAGGATTTAAACCATATAACTTCTTTTACTTTTTTAAAAACTCTTCCCTTCTGTCTTGGAGTCAATACCAAATATTGGTTCAAAGAGAGAAGATGGGTAAGGGGTAGGCAACTGGGGTTAAATGACTTGTCCAGGGTCACATAAATAGGAAGTGTCTGAAGTCAGATTAGAACTTTTTGTTCTGTTTTTGAAATGTGAAGTTTACAGTCTAGTTTGGTGGATTAGAATGATATTTAAGTCAATATTGACCATACCCCAAATGGTCTTTCAAAGCTAGTTTGTCAACTCTAAAGACACAGTCAATGCAAGAGAGTTTTGTGATTCTTGGTAGTCAAAAGTCTGAGCCAGCTATGGAAGAAGAACATAGTTGTCAAGAGAGCATCATTCTTTGTCTTTCCCTTTGTGCCTCTATCAAAGGGTGTCAGAGGTGAGGAAATTTCTCTCTTCTACACCCTGCTATCAGGAATGGCATTTCATATTGGAGTTTCTTGAGCAGTAGGAGTCATCCTACCCAATAGGGAGTCAATGGAATCACCTAGTAGAAGAATGATGTTTGGCAGCAGAAAAGAAAGACAACTATATGTTTGAGAGAGAATTAGCCTTAGAAATTAGGAGTTGAGCTGCAGAGAGAACAGATTCAGGGCAGCCAAATAAACAATTTACCAAGCAGAGACATTGTGTCCAGGGGAGAGGGAGAAAAACAAGAAGAGAAAAGGCATTAGTATTTTACAATGCTGAAGGAATAAGTTGTCTTAAGCCAAGTGTTTTCCCCACCCATGTGCCTCACCACCAATATACTCTAAATTCATGCCCACTTTTCCCACTAATGCTTTGTATATTGGTGGGAGACTATGTCCCAGATATATCGGAATGGAGTGAGGAAAACATTGGTTCCTACATTTCTTACTATATCAATTTAATAAATAACTTTGTTTTGAACTAATTACATCTTCTAACTTTCTGCTAAATATAAGCACACTAGTGGGGGCTCATGAGTTATCACTTTAGGAATGTAAACCCAACATACCTTGTTGTTTCCTGGATCCCCAACCAGCTACCTGTGAATGCAAATTTTGGAAGATAGCCTGGAAAGGACACTTTACTATTATTCATTAGTCTTCAAATGTTTTTGACAGTTGCCCTCATTCATACCTTAATTCATAATATTCCATGTGCCTGAAATAACTGTTTTTCCTGTATGCTGACATGCTATGTTTACATGAAGGCTTAGTTCATATGATACTTTGATGAAGTCTTTCATGATTCCCCCTAGATAGAAATAATTTCTCCCCAATCTGATATCATGGCACCTTGTAATCCTCTCATTCATTTATCATATTCTAGTTATATCAATCTTTGTTCAGTTTGTCAATAACCACTTATTAGGCACTTACTATAAGTTAGTCACTGTACTAAGTGCTACAGATAGAAAGGGGAAAACTCCATCCCTGCCTACAATAAGTGAACGTTCTAATGGGAGATGGGGGGGGGACACACACACAAGATAAATACAGAGAAGATGGAATATAGTTTTGTAGGCATTGAAAGGGGAGGAAAGACCTCCTGAAAAAAAAAAAAAGCAAAATGGAGAACGAAGCTGGCAAAACTAAAAGATAAAGGTAAGGAGGGAGATAATCTTATGCAAAGACAGATTTCGGAGATAGAATGATGTGTATATTCAGAAGTAAGATAGTATATTTGGACCATGTCACTTGTAGACAGGATTAAAGTGGAAGAAGACTGGAAGGGTGGAAGTGAGATGTGTTGTGGATTTAAATATCAGAATATTTTACACTTGATTCTGAAGTTATTAGTGATCCTCTGGAGAAGTACAGTGACATGGACAGAGCCATGCTTTAAGAAAATCACCTTGGTTTTGACAACTGAATGCAGGAAGGATTGGAGCAAGAAAAAAGAGGTAGAGAGACAGAGTATTACAATAGTTTAATTACATAGGTAGGGAGCTAGGTGCCATGTGAATAGAGTTCTGGGACTAGAGTTAGGAAAATCTGAGTTCAAGTCCAGCCTCAGAGACTTACTAACTATGTGACCCTGGGCTAGTTATTTAACCCTGTTTGTCTCGGTTTCCTAATCTTCAAAATGAGTTGGAGAAGGAAATGGCAAACTACTCGAGCATGTTTGCCAAGAAAACCCCAAAAGGATCACAAAGAGTTAGAAATGACTGAATAACAGCAATAATTACACATGTGATGCAAATGAGAATGATGATTCAAGGATGCCACTGAGGTTGTGAGGGTTCCTGAAGAGTGGGGATGTTCAACTCAACAGTAATAGGAAAGTTTGGATAAAGGGATGGTTTACTAGGGGAAAACGAGTTCAGTCTGGACGTGTTTTTAGTTTGAGTTTTAGATGTCTGTGGGACATCCATATTGAGATGTCAAAAAAGTAATGCAGGAGGGGCTGCTAAATGGTACAGTAGATAGAGTGCTGGGCTTGAAGTCAGGAAAACCTAAGTTCAGATCCAGCCTCAGCCATTTACTATGGGACCCTGGGCAAGTCACTTAACTTTGCCTCAGATGAAAAAAGACTAAAAAAAGAAAGTAATGCAGAATCAGAGGTTAGAAGAGAATATCTAGATGTGAGGATCATTTGCATAGAGATGATGATTGAATCTCTGACAGCTGATGAGATTGAGTAGAATAGTAGAGGAAGGAGAAAAGAGAACCCAAGATCAAACCTTGGGGGTTCCTACAGTCAGTCAAAATAGCATGCATGAAGAACCATTTAAAGGGTCTGAGAAAAATACAGTCAGATAGATAAGACAAGAACTAGAAGAGACTTGCATCATGAAAACTTAGTGAGGAAAGATATCCAGAAGAAGACATTGATCTAAAGGCATACTGCAGAGAGTTCAAGAAGGGATTGAGGAAAAGGACATTAGAATTGAGATATCATTAGTGAATTTGGAGGGATCAGTTTCATTTGATTGATGGGGTGAGAAGCTAGAAAAAGAGTGAAAGGAGAGGAAGTAGAGACATTAAAAACAGGAAGTTATCAGAAGGTAGACTGGAGAGAGCCCCTTTGCTCTACCCTTCTTTCCATCCTACTAACAGCTTCCCTATCTGTCAATGGGTATGTCTGCCTCCAACCCATTTAGCTTAGGGTAGAATTTTTCTTTTCAAGGGGTTTTTCTCCATGGAGGAATGCAGAGATGGTAGGCATGGATGATAAGATCTATTGAGTGTTTATCCTAAGAATAAGAGTCATAGGTAAGCTTGTAGATACCTTGAGAAAGGGTGGAGAGATGGAGAGCAATTGAAGATTAGAGAGTAGGGTCAATTGAGGGGGCAGTTTGTTGAAGCAGACAGAATGGAATAGCATAATGGATGCAGGTAGAGGGACCTGTATTGGCAGAAGGGCCACATCTTCATCTGAGAAAGAAGTGAAGGAATAAATGGAGGTAGGGCAGAGAAAAGGTCTGAATGATGCAATATGAGGAGGAAAGAAGGGAGAATTCTTGGTCACTTTAATTAAGTGGGAATATTTGCTCTAAGAGGAAGTAATTAAAATCTTTCCAATGAACAGAATAATTTCACCCTAAGTTGAATGACTTGGAGACATAGACCTATGAATGGATAGACTCACTGGCAGGAAGAGAAGCTGCTAGTAGGATGGAACAGAGAAGTAAATCTCTCCATTCTTCCACCTGATAACTTCCTATTTTAATTAATTATTCTTGCCAAAGAAAGCAGCATGGGACAGTAAATCAAGGCAAGGCCTTGAGTTCAGGAAGACTTGATTTAAAGGCCTGTCTCTCACATATATTGGGCTAATCACTTAACATCTTAGTGTTCTTAGTGTTCAATCTATTCAGTCATGTCTGACTCTTTGTGACTCTGTAGAACTCTGTCCACAGGGTCTTCTTATAATATATTCTGGAGTGGTTTGCCATTTCCTTCTCTGACAGCAAATAGAAGTTAAGTGACTTGCCTAAAGTCATACAGCTAGAAAGTTTCTAAGGCTGGATTTGAACTTAGGTTTTCCTTATTTCCAAGCCCAAAGCTCTATTTACTGTACCATCTAGCTGCCACCATTCTTAATGTCCTCAGAAACTATAAAACTATACTTTGTAGAGAAGGTACCCAGATGCATTAGCAGAGGGAGAATTCCCTTATCTGGGAATTCCCACCACCAAATTAAATAATAAATTCACCCCTATCACTATTCTTGCTTATTAAGTGCCAATTTTTGTTTCCTTACTAATGAAGGGCTATAGGCACTATGGGGACCCTCTGAACCTGGAGCCCTAGGACAAAGGAAGCCACCCCTAAGACCTCCTGGTTCTACTATGCTCATCTAGATGAGTCAACAAGGGCATGTGTTGGAAGGGTGTGGAGATAGAAGGGTAATAAAATCTACTATTTGTCGTTTGCCTTATAAAAGAAATCAATATTTGTCATAATTCAAAATGTGGCTTCTTTGCTTGACTGGCATGCTAGGTTAAAATCCGCAGTGCTTAAGCCCATCCTAAGGGAATGTGGGGTGGGTTAGGCAGAAAGCACTAATTGCTCTGTAAAGCCACTCTTGCTCATACAGTTTACTTGCCACTGGAGCATGGATGCAAGTCAGATCCCTCTAAATGAGGTTTAACCTTAAGGTCTTTGGAAATGAGGAATCTGCTTTTTACAAGTTTTTGTTGTGTCATGGTAGGGTCCCAGCTTTCGAGATTGGCACCATTAGCATGCCCTTGTGTGGCCTCATGCCTATTCAGCATCAGGATTTGTGTCTGTTTGTCTTAAGGCTTTCTGGTTTTGAAAGGATGGTTTCATCTCTTGCCAGCTTTCTGCCTGCAGGGAAGCATCCTATGGGCTGTTGCTAACCATCTCTATGCAAGCGTGGGCTGTTGGCTAGCATCACTATGTTTTTCTTTGGTCTTGCTACAGAGATATTTGGAAATAGGAATATATTCTTACAACCATCTGCAATTTTAGAAGTTGGAGATGGGGTGGTGAGGAAATCTTATGTCTGATGGAGCAACGGGCAACCTCAATCAATCAATCAATCAACAAACATTTATTAGATGTCTACTAGATGCCAGACATGGTGCCAGGTTCTGGGAATATAGAGACAAAAGTGAGAAAGTCCCTGCCCTTTAAGGGCTTGTATTCTGTTTGGGGAGAGAAGTGTGCAGATCTAGGCATATTCAACTTCCATTTCTTATAAACCCTTCAAGCATTCCTCTCTTTGTGGCTGCTCCTGGATAAAAAGTTGGGCAAGAGAGGGGGAGAAGGCGGGCAACATGCCTTCTGACTTGGAGACAAGGAAAGTCCAGAGAGAGGCTATTTCATTCATTCATTCACTTATTCATCAAACATTTATTTGCCATTTAGGTCCTATACATTGTATTATCTTCCTCGAAAACCTGTATCTAATTCGTATATGAATGGATGACATGAGCCAAGACTCTTAATTTTAGTCATTAGACCAGAGATTCCCAAGTTCTCAGGTCATAGCACTTTTAGTCCCTGAGTAATTTTTTCACAGTCAAAAGAAATACCAAAGGATTCCATTTGTTAAGTACTTAGATCCAAACAAGAATTTACATCTTAAAGACTTAGTGACCTTTTGAAAAGAAAAAAAAAAGGATAATAGAAATTGAAAGAAAAATGAGATTTTTATTCCATTCTTTAATAACCACAATTACTTAACTAATGGGATGTCTGCTGCTGTTGGTCACTAGACCACAAACCTTGGAATTAGAATGAACACCGTGATTTTTGCAGAGTATTTTCTTTTTATCACTGTAACTGCTGAATATTCAGCATAATAAAGTTGTGATGTCACAAATAAGAAAGTCTAAAAAGTTACTGGTGTAGCCAAAAGCACAAGTAAACATAAATATTCCTCTATTCAAGAACAGCATCAAAAATAATGGAGTATGACCTAATGTTGAAACGGAATTACCTTGAGCTATTAGTTTACGAAGTGGCCAAACAGATGTTTATTATGACTGTTTTTCTCCTGAAAGTTTAAAATATTCTAGCACCTTTGTGAGTTCACTGTAGTGCCCCAGTTGGGGAACCATGACATTAGCCCATGTTTCAGGGGGAAAATTATTGGCGTGATTTTATTGGCCTAGTTGTGGGAAATGTGAAAACCTTGCTATGGGCTAGGCATCTCTTCTCTGGACTCTCTAAAGCTAAAGCTACTCCAGCCTACAATTTCCTTTAGCTTTTTTCTTGACCACATCCAGAGATCAATGGCAAGAATGTTTTAGAACTGCTCTTCTCCAAGAAAAGTAGAAAAAAAATTCTTTAAGTCCCATTTTGGATGGCACTTTAACCTCATTCTCCAAAGAAGTCAATATGACAACATCTAGATAATTGAAGCCTCTATCAAAAAACAAACAAACAAAACCACTGAATAATGTGACCACTCTGTCTTTTCCCACTTCTCATATGACTGTGAGGACCAGATGATGTTGCCAAAAAGGTAGCATAGGGACCACTTGGCTGTGCTACAACATTTGTTTGTTTGTTTTCATGCCCATAGTGTCTCCTTCCTCTAGGGAACTGCTGTGCTCTCCAAAGAAAAGTCCGTGATGTTTGCAATTAATTCTTCCATTCTGTATTTCTTTCCCCACAAAGAAGAGTTTTTTAAGGGAAAGTATAACATGGCAGGCAGTTGCTGTTTGGATAAGTCAGTGAAACAGGATAAGATTAGACCTTCTCCTCTTGATCGCCAAAGAATAGCACTTTGTGGGCTCCTGGCAGAAGCTTTCAATGTCCAGGCTCTTTTTACCAAGAGTTTATGTACTGTCACCATTCCATTCTAAAGATTTTTTTTTAATGTCCCTTGTTTGCATGGAAAAATGTTCCAATCTTTGCTACAGTCTTCTGAGACTGAGCAGGCGATGACAAGGGTGCTTGTTCCCCTGTCACTGGATATCTTTGGACTCCAGAGCCAGGAAGAAAATAAAATGATTAACTTTGCCTCCAGGTTTCCTTTCTCTGGTTGCTTTGACAAAGGTGTTGAGTTCCTTTTGTTCTGCCTCAGCAAATCAAATCATTTGGAGAGTGAGAGGAAAGATTTCATCAAAACGGAATGAACTCAAGCCATGTTTCAAGACATTCCAACCCTTCCCTTTTTTCCCTGATACCCACCTCCTGCCATGCAGACCTAATCTGCAGAGTCTAGATTTCCATGTTCCACACAAAAGCACCATAGTCAGAGGTTCCAAGGCAGCTGGCTTACAACTCACTATTCATTCAGGGTACTTGGAGAGCAGGAGGCTAACTCTCAGAATGAGTGCTCACTGATACTGTGCTCATCTGTTCCATCTGTGGCATGGCCCAACCCAATATGACTCATTCCATGGTAGTCCTGTTCAAATGGGTATTTTATTGACATCATACTTCATTTCCAACAGGGTCAAAGCAGCAATATACATATTGTCCAATCTCCATATCTCCAGCCCTGACCTCTCTCCTAAGCTTTAGTCCTCTAGCCTTGTTTTCTGGATGTCTCCAATTAGATATCCCAGTGGTAATTCAAAGTCAGCATGCTCCAAACTGAGCTCTCATTTCTATTCCAAACCTACACTTCCTTTTAAGTTCATTATTTTTATTCCATCTCTTTGTCTTGGAACTGATATTTAGTATCAATCTTAATACAGAAGGTAAGGTTTTTTAAACATTCATTTTTCTTTATAAATGATGAATAAATAAAATAAGTAGCTTTCACTGATCCTATAGCCCCAATTGTTGCTCATATTGAGTGGCAAAATAAGAATGCTATTTGATGGATATTTTTCTGTTTATGTGAATTGCCACATTTTTTTAGCCCAAAGGATGACAAAGATTCTCTTTCTTAAACTTCATTTTCAAATTGTGTTATAACTTAGGCTGCAAAAGAGATTGGGTAAGTCAAGTCCTCATTTAAAGTCAGGGATGCCTGATGGCCTGAATCAGATAGGTCTCCAAGACTGATCCTTTTCAGGGTCCCTTTTATAGATACAGACCTCTCCACCCTAACCATCTGGCTTATTCGGCTTTCCCTTCAGATGACTACCTGTAGAATGCCAGCTACATACAATCTATGGGAACTATGCATTTGTCTGTGAAGGCACAGAAGGGCTGAGGTGAATTCTTATGTATCTGGATTCTATTCCATCTTAAGAGTCTTCAAAAGTAAAAGTCAGAGTTTGTTCTGTTTCAATTAGGCAGCTGAAATGAGGAGTGGAGTATTTGGATTATAGGTGGATTCCCATCAGTCACAATCAAGGCTGGGCATGCCCCAAGTGTTGCCCAACCAGGAATTTTATAAGGTGGGACCAGCCCAACCTGATAGAGAAAAAGGACTCGTGGGCAGATATTGATAAGAAAGGAAGAATGGCAAAAGGATGCTTTGGGAAATGAGCAAGGGGAGGGGGGCTGAAAAGAATCCTTCACATATTGACCCAAAGTATGATGACAAGCCCAACCGCGTGCCCATTGAAAGTTATCTTTTTAGAGTCCATAATTCTGGTACTTTTTGTCACAGGGCTGCAGCAATATAAATAAGCCACTAGTAAGCTAGGCAAATGATTCCCCTAAATGTGGATAATGTACAGGTAGCAATAGGCAAAGCTGGAACCAGAAACTTTGGCACCAGAGCAAGCTTTTCAAAACTTGCCTTGAGCAATCAGCATGAAATGCATTCTCAAATCAACAACCAAAGCAGATTGAGTTGAGTATGTGTCAGAAGAGACTGGATGAACCTTGTCTGATAAAGAAGACTGAAGCCTGAGGACACCCTAACTTCTGGGAAGGTACCCTCAGAATATATGAGGCTGCTGAAAGAGTAGTAGGGGGAAAGGGGACATTTGGTGGGGTCAGGCTAGGGAGGAAGTCATCTAGAATATAACTACTAGTGAAAGAAAGCATGCTACATGCTGGATTTCTATTTAAACTAGTTATTCTTGCTAACTAGGTACTAAATTCAGTCATTTCTAGTTGCTAAAAGAGCAGTCCTATCATCATCATAGTCCTTTTACATTTTTCTGGATCACAGCAAAGTATAAGCCACCCCACCCTAATTATTGCTCCTACGTAATGGGACATGGAAATGTACAGTAGAATCAATACTATACCGAGGATCATGAGACCTAACAACCAATCCTCGACTTTCATAGGGGTAGTGTTCCTAGAAAATGGAGTGAAGGGGCAGTTGGGTAGCTCAGTGGATTGAGAGCCAGGCATAGAGACAAGAGGTCCTAATTCAAATCTGACCTCAGATACTTCCTAACTGTGTGACCCTGGGCAAGTCACTTAACTCCCATTGCCCAGCCCTTACTGCTCTTCTGCCTTGGAACCAATGCACAGTATTGATTCTAAGACAGAAGGTAAGGATTTTATTTTTTTAAACAAAGTGAAAGTCAAAAACATGAATGTTGACACATTGAACATGGAAAATAAGGGGTTAGGTTCCAGTGCCCCCCCCCAAACTATAATCTTTCATGAGAGATTTCTGAAAATATCCTTTTCTGCATATAACTCTTGATAACAAAATATTAATTCTGATAATATACACCTTTCCTAACACAGTAACCATGAAATAAACCATAAAAGGCAGTACACAAAATAAAATTGGAACATGCAAAATATTTTTTCTGACTAGTAATTCCTTAGAATTCCATGACCTTCTGTGCTAACATCTCAAAAAAACCCAACAACAACATTGATTTCAGGCAATATTCACTTTTTAATGAAATCTATAGTATCATAAATACCACATAGCAAATAACATTTTAAAAATTAAAACATTTTTAACCTTAATCTTACCTTCTTCTGTATCAGATGGTGGTGTGAGAGCATTTCACTATTTACTATACTGTTACAAACCTCCCTGCCTTGGCCACCCTCTGAAAACCAAGAAGAGAAATTGCTGGGACTTTAGTTGCTGCTGTCCTAAGACCAAAGACTGGAGAGTTCTTGACATCACCTCCAACACTGTCTCTGCTGTGCAAGACTGCTGATGTGTGTGGCTGTCACCTTAAAAGGTTGATGTTGCTGAGGTTACTAATAAACCATGCAAAATAATTTAAAAAATAATAAATGCAAAATAATAAAAAATACTAATAAACCATGCAAGAAAATTAAAAATGAGGTTACTAATAAACCATGCAAAATCTGGAATTTGTGAAAGTTAAATATGTGAATGTAGAAAAGTAAATGTATTTCTAGTCCCAACTCCACCACTAACAATAGTGGACTGAGGCAAGTCAAGATTTCTTTGAACATTGATTGTTTTTTAAACCCATACCTTCCATTTTAGAATCAATAGTGTATATTGGTTCCAAGGCAGAGGAATGGTAAAGGTTAGGGAAATTGGGTTAAGTGACTTGTCCAGGATCACACAGCTAGGAAGCGTCTAAGGTCGTATTTGAACCCAGAACCTCTAGTCTTTGAATCTGGCTCTAAGTCCACTGAGCCACCCAGCTGTCCCCAACCTTACCCCCATGATCTTTAGGTTCCTTTCTGCCTTAAAAAATTTGATTCTGACACAAAAGATATGAAAGTGAGATGATAAAAACTTTAATGGAAAATTCATTTACTTTATATAGCAATAAATTCTACTCCCTGTTGCAGGGGTTCATCTTCCACTGTACAAAAGATTTGTTATTTTGTTGATGTGGAAAAGACTTCCATTAAGGCAGATGGAACCATCTATGACAGCAGATAAATCCCAGGAAGTTCCTAGGGGCCTGAGGGAGTTTCAGCGATAGGCTCATGGTCAGTAAATGTCAGAAGTGGGATTTAATCTCAGGTCTTTCTGACGCCAAGCCCAGCACTCTATCCATTATTCCACATTGCTACTTCCTTCCTATCACAAACTAGCCAATTATGAAGTAACAATAGTAGTTTACCTTCTCTCTTAGCTAAGAGTGCTTGCATGGTTAAAGAGTTGATGCTTCCAAATGGTCTCAAACAGGGCACTGTGTCACCTGTTAAGACCAGATTGTCCAAAAAACAGAAACAGGAAAAATAAGAGGAAGAAGAGATAATTGAGCTTTCAAAATCAATTCTTTCACAAAGAATATTTTAGAGCTATAGTTTTATATATATATATATACATATGTGTATATAAATACAATAGTTATATATTTTATATAATATATACATATATAATAGTTATATATCATTCTATATTATTTTTAATTTAATAATATATTGTTAAATATATATGATAATGTCATCATATATTTATAAATTTATAATATATAAAATATATAAATATAATATTAAATTATAAATATATTATAAATGAATCATAACATAAAATATAAATTAATTAACTATAACTATAATAAATTATATATATAAATAAAATATATATAACGAATTCTGGTTAATGGGGGCTGCTTAGAACCAATTCTGGTTAGTGGGAGCTGCTTATCCAATTTGTGTCCTTTCAGTCCCTTGCTTCTTATTGCCCTTTTCCTGCCTCTGTAACTGCTGATGGTTAACATTTAACTATTCCTTGTTGGGACATCCTCCAGGACATGAGCAGGTGAAATAAAGGATGTTTGGGATGGGCCATTAGTCAAAATTAATCTCTTGAAAAGGTAGAAAGTGCAAATTGAAATGGGATTTGGGCATGACCTGTAGGTTTCTGCTTCCCATCCTATCCCCTTTATTCCCAGCCTCAGTAACTGAGGGCAGATCTACAATCTTCTGGGGACTGGGTGAGAGGTTGGCAGGGATATGCTAGAGCCAGATCAAACTGGCTCCTGAGAGTCCATTGTTAAATTTTCATTTATACCTCAGTAGTCGGCAGAGGCTACAATTTATTGTTTTGTTGATTTGACTAGGCTTAATAAAAGGGAGAAAATGTTACTAATGCCCATTTTGCCAGTTTTTAAATATTTTCTGCGCATCACTGGAGACTGGAGACAAATGGGAATGAGGTATAAAGGTGTGTTAGAAATGATGCTAACAGAGAAACACTGATGAATTAACTAAGATAGACTTGTTATATTGTTGTCCTATTTCACATCAATAACAATTTTAAAAATTGGGTAGATATTGATTAAAGTAGCCATTTGAGACTGCCGAACAAAGAACATACTGAACATTAAAAAGTCTGTTAGTCACTTACTAGGCTTTAGGAGATTGCTCCCCAGATGCCTTTGACCAAGATCTGACTTTGCTCAGGTCAATTGTCTTCTCCCATCTCTTCTAATCCTTTAGGGGTGCACCGAGAATAAATGAGAGTGTAGGTATGAGAGAGCTTCTCAAAAGAATTTTCCTCTAACACAACCAAGGAGAAGGCATAGTGGATAGAGTGCCTGACCTGCAGTTATCCTGAGTTCAAATCTGACCTCCAGCACTTATTAGTGATGTGACTCTGGGCAAGTAACAATCCCTATTGACTTCAGTGTCAGTAAAATGGGGATAATAAAAATGGGGAGCACCTAGCTCCCAGGATTATTGTGAGGATCAATTGACATAATAATTGTGAATTGTTAGTATAATATAAAATATTTGTATAATATAAAACAATTTGTATTATATAATACAGAACAATGATAAATTGCTTAGCACACTGCCTGGCACATAGTAAGTATTATGTAATTGTTAAGTTATCTTTATTAGCCAAATGTTGTTTTAAAGAAAAGAGTTTTGGATTCAACTTTAATGTTGATATTCAGGAAACTGATCAGAAAGGAAGTAAGGGAATTCATATGAAGACCCTTCTCCTAGGAACTCTTAAGGTTGAAGACTTCTTCCCACTTTTTTTTAAACCCTTACCTTCCATTTTAGAATCAATACTATGAACAGTAAGGGCTAGGCAATGGGAGTTAAGTGACTTGTCCAGAGTCATACAGATAGAAAATGTTTGAAGTCAAATTTGAACCCAAGACCTCCCATCTCCAGACCTGGCTCTTGATCCACTGAGCCATCTATCTGTTCCCTTACAACTTTTTCAGAAAGAAAAACTGATGAATTGAGATGATAAATATCTCAAAGAATGGGGAAATTGACTGCAGGGGAAAAAAGGAAGGGGGGTATTTCATAATCACTCTAATTGACTAAAGGTATATTTTAAGGACATCCTTAATGCACTCTGTAAAAAAAGAAAATAAGGAAGTAAATAATTGAGATATCACTCTGGAGGCATAGACCCGTCTGATAAGAAGCAATTAGAGATGGAATACCTAATCTAAAGGAAGGTGCTGGGCTAAGAAAGGATCACAGGATCATCTATTTAGAGATTGGAGGGACTTCAGAGGCCATCTAGTCCAATCCTCTAATTTCTACAGATGAATAAACTGAAGTCCAAAGAGATTATTATTTACCCAAGATCATACAGACATTTAAGCATGAGAGATTATAACTTTGATGTGAACAGGGGGAATTTCACTTGGGGAGGATACAGTGGGATAAAGGCTGCCAAATAGGAACTAAAGACAGGATCAGTCCTAGTAAAATTATAAAGGAGAAAAATTTATCTTCAGGATTCCATCCTTTAGAAGAATCCTTCAGCTTTCCAGGAATACAAGTAACTTTCTTTTCTGTTTTAGTCCATATAATTGTACAACATATTCTTCTCATATCATCTACCATCAGACTGGGAAAGGGGAAATGACTAATTCCTACTATGGTGTTCATGACTCATTTAGATAATTTTTTCAAATTCATTTTTTTATTTTAAACATTCATTTAAAATTCTTTTTTGAGTTTTGAATTCTCTCTCTCCTAGCCCTCCCGCACCCATTTAGAAGACAAGAAATGTGTTATCCCTTACACATGTGAAATTAGTGAACATGACATGGATGAAGACCCAATAAAGGAGACCGAGAAAGGGTGGTCAGACGAGTAGGAAAACTTAGAAGGAGCAATGGTAAGAAAACTCAGAGTTGTGAAGGTTTCTAGGAGGAGAAGGTGATTGATAATTGTTTGGTATTGTAAAGAGCTCATGAAGATGAGGATTATGGAAAGGCCATTAGATTTGGTGATTAAGGGCTCATTGGCAATTTAAAAGAAAGCGTGAATTGTGTGAGCTATTCCTTGTTCAGTGGAATAATGAAGAAAAAACCAAATTAAAGATTTAAAAGAGAGGAAGGGGAAGCCAAACGTATAGAC
This sequence comes from Gracilinanus agilis, assembly GCF_016433145.1. NCBI lineage: Eukaryota > Metazoa > Chordata > Mammalia > Didelphimorphia > Didelphidae > Gracilinanus > Gracilinanus agilis. The sequence continues at coordinate 157,497,610 of NC_058133.1, read as the reverse complement.
TATTTTCAAGGAGTTTACCCAATAAAGGGAAGAGAGAAATCAGACAATAGCTATCAGGGATATAGTAGGGTTATTGGGAAAGCTTTTTTAAATGATGAGGGAAATAGATACGTGTTTTTAGACAATAAAGAAGGAACCAATAGATAGAAGAAATTGAAGATTAGAGAAGGTGTAGGCAGGATCTGGGGAATGATTGGTTAGAAAAGTTGGGAGAGAATGAGGTTAAGAGTGCTTATAGGGGCACTAGATGGCTCAGTGGATAGAGAGCCAGGCTTGGAGAAGGGATGTCCTGATTTCAAATCTGACATTAGACACTTCCCAGCTGTGTGACCCTGGACAAGTTTGTCAAGCCCTTACCACTCTTCTACCTTGGAACTGATACTTAGTATTTTAAAACAAGGTAAGGGTTTTTGTTTTTTTTTTTTTTTTGGTTTGTTTTGTTTTTCAGTGCCTGTATAGGGGTAGCTAGGTAGCCCAATGGATAGGGTGCCAGGTCTGGAATCTCAGGGATCTGTGTTCAAATCTGGCCTCTGACTCATCCTAGCTGTGAGAGCCTGTTCAAGTCACTTAGCCCCTCTACCTGCCTTAAAATTGATATTAAGATAGGAAGCAAAGATTAAAAAAAAGTACCTGTAGATATAAAATCATAACAGATTGCTTTCTGTTTCAAGAAGAAGGAAGGAAGAGATGAAGGATGAGAGATGGGAGAGAATTTGGAACTCAAAAAAAATTTTAAATACATGTTAAAATTGTCCTTACTTGTCACTGGAGGAAAAAAAAAGTATTTTTAAAAGTACATGTAGAAGAGTTTGAGTTGGCATATAGAACTACTTCTTGATCAGAATTTGGAGTGTAGGAGGTGATAGTGGGGGTTGATACCAGGGGAATGGAAATGAAGAGGAGGGGAGCAGATGGAGCTCTCTAGGAATGGCCTAAAATGTTTTTTGGTAAAGTATGAGTCAAAGTCCTCAGCTGAGATTATGTATCATGGAAGGAAATGAGAAGTTAGGAAATGTGAGGGGACATCAGCAGGAGTGGTGAACTCTCCTAGTATGCGTGGAAGAGTTATATCTTCTATTATTCCTTAGAATATAAATGAGAATCCATAGCTGGTGTCCCAATACATAGAGCCTGGTCCTAACCAGTAGACCATACTGCCACGAAAGGCATGCTTCTATTAGTAGCTTGATCTCGTCCTCAGATACCCTCACAAAATTCCCACAGGTATCAACAGCAATTGTTCGAGCGTATCTAAGGCCAGAACTTGGCCTCGGTACAAGACAGAAACCAGTTTTTTCAGTATCGGGCATAGGATTCTCTTACATTCTCTCTGACACGGCCAGTGTTAGGGCTAGAACTAGGTCATTTTTAATGAATGAGCTTCAGTCTTCTGCAGAGAGAAAAGTTCTTGATATGTTCAGGCGAATGAGAACAACACATTTTGTACTTTCCCTCTGCTCCTCAAAAACATTTTCTAAAGCCTTCATTTAACCATTTGTCTAATTGATCAAATAAATAAGACATTCCTACCTATAAGAGAAAATCTCAGAGAATTTCCAGGCATTTCAGAATTTTCCTTTTCTTTTGCCTTTACTAAAATCACATATCTTTCAGAACATAGTTCAAAACAAATAGATGATTTTCAATTTGTTTCTAAATATTTTAGGGGGCCTGAGTGGGAGCTACTATTAACTACTAAAGAACCTTCTCTAAAGATTCTTTTAGATCAACACAGTAAACTCATGTGAATTTATACCTAATAACCTGATTACTCAAAATGAAATAGGCTGAGGTTTTTTTTGTTGATGTCATCATTGAGTCATGTCTGAATCTTTATGACCCCATGGACCATAGTATGCCAGACCCTTCTATCCTCCATTATCTCTCAAAGTCTGTCCGAGTTCATATTTGTTGTTTATTGGACACTGTCTAGTCTGAGGGGCTATGTAACATTTTGACTGTGTGTTGGAATTTCTTTAATTAGTAGAATCTTTTATTCATATCCCAATATGTTTCCATGAAAAAAAATTTTAAACCAAACCAAACCAAATAAAAAAAAAAAACCTTTCCAACTATACACAGGAAGGAAGTTCAAAAGTAGTGGGGTTGGGTTTTGTCTGTCTATCCAGCTTTGGCCTGCCCCCAAGTATAGTTTAGGCAGCTACAAGTGAGTGGGGTGAATGATCCAAAAAACAATGATGAGGGAAATGGTGCAGAAGCATTGGGGAAGGAGGGAGACAGGAAGGCTCAGTATTGATTTTTATTTTATTATTTTTGGGGGGGGAATCTTTAATTAAATAATTTAGAATATTTTTCCATGGTTACAAGATTCATGTTCTTCCCCTCCCTTCCCCCCTCCCATCTCCCATAGCTGACACACAATCCACTAGGTTTTACATGTGTCATTGATCAAGACCTATTTCCATATTATTGATATTTGCACTAGGGTGATCGTTTAGAGTCTACATCCCCAATCATATCCCCAGTTGAACCATGTGATCAAGCAGTTGTTTTTCTTCTGTGTTTCTGCTCCCACGGTTCTTCCTATGAATGTGGGTAGTGTTCTTTCTCATAAGTCCCTCAGAATTGTCCTGGATCATTGCATTACTTCTATTAGAAAAGTCCATAACATTCAGTTGTACCATAGTGTATCAGTCTCTGGGTATAATGTTCTCCTGGATCTGTTCCTTTCAGTCTGCATCAATTCCTAGAAGTCATTCCAGTTCACATAGAATTCCTCCCATTCATTATTCCTTTGAGCACAATAATTCCATCACCAACAGATACCACAATTTGTTCAGCCATTCCCCAATTGAAGGGCATCCCTTCATTTTCCAATTTTTTTGCCACCACAAAGAGCGCAGCTATAAATATTTTTGTACATGTCTTTTTCCCTATGATCTCTTTGGGTGGTATGGCTGGATCAAAGGGTAGGCAGTCTTTTAAAGCCTTTTGGGTATAGTTCCAAATTGCTATCCAGAATGGTTAGATCAATTCACAGCTCCACCGTCAATACATTAATGTCCCAATTTTGCCACATCCCCTCCAACATTTATCACTTTATTTTGCTGTCATGTTAGCTAATCTGCTAGGCATGAGTTGGTAAGGGGTCAGTATTGAGAGCATGGAAGGTAGGAAGCTATTTCATAACATTTCTTGTTGATCATTTCCCCATGGATACCTTCCCATCAGCAGGATTAGCATCTTGGCAGTCATTGTGATAGTGATGCTGTAGGTAGGAGCACACCCAGTGCTCTTTGTATAAAGGTCCATAGTCTTCTAGCAGTAAATTCCTGATCACTGAATATTTCTAGCCTCTGTGTGTGTGTGTGTGTGTGTGTGTGTGTGTGTGTCTGTGTGTCTGTGTGTATACTATAAACTCAAAGGGAGTTGGTGATATAACACATTAAAAAAATCTGAGATAATCTTAGTTCCTATTCATAGAAGTATAGTATCCAGAACAAATGATATTATTAATCTCATCTGGTCACACTATGGTTCATTGGAAAGAAAACTAAATATCTTGGTTCAAATTGCATCTCTGACACTTTATAGCCATAGACCTTGGACAAACAACTTAACCACTCTGAGCCTCAGGTTCTCCATCTGTAAATTGACATGGTTTAACTAGATGGCCTGTAAGTCTATGAACCTGAGTATCATCTCCTATTCTAGACAACACATTCTAGAATGAACATGCTAGAGCATCCACAGAAAAGGAGAACCAGTAAAAGGAGGTAAGATTTGAGACTATGCTCTAAGAGTTTGGTTGAAGGGAATAATGGCTATTGACTGATGAAAAGAAAACTTGTTGTAAAGGGGTGGGTGGTAGTGGGGATTAAGGAGTGTGGACAGAGACTAGGCAGCTAGATTCTTTGGAGACATTGGTGCCATGTCAGATAAGAATGGCTTAGGGATCTCTTGTCCTCAGACTTTCAGGAAGCATCTGAGAGATCAAACCCTTCATGGAAGATTAATGACTGCAGTAAATGAGTCACAAGTTCCTACAGAAGACTGGCTGCATGGTGAGTGGGTGATGGGGAGCTAAGTTAGCCATAGCTGTGAAGAAAGACAGATTTAAGGATAACTGGACTAGTTATGAGACCTAGGTTTATTCTTCTATTACTGAGGGCATTCCAGTCTGTTACTTCCTCACTTTATTCAGATTGAATAAGTGGAGCAAAGGTAATTTGGTTGCTGGGTTGCACAATGGATAGAGCCCTGGGCTTGGAATCAAGAAAACATATCTTCATGAGTTCAAATCTGGCCTCAGACACCAGTTGTGTGACCCTGGGCAAGTCATTTAATCCTGTTTGCTACAGTTTCCTCATCTTCAAAATGATCAAGAAAAGGAACTGTAAACTACTCCAGTATCTTTTTCAAGGAAACCCCAAATATGTCACAGAGAGCTGGACATTACCAAAAAGACTAAATGACATAATATAAATATTTGGGAGCTTTGGGCAATTGAGTATGTAGAATTAAGATGTTGGAAAAAGAAGAAGTCTTAGACATCACTTAGACATCATCTAATCCAATCATCAAATTTTATTGATGAGGAACATATTGTACTAAAAATAGCTTTGAAGTTGGAGTCATAAGGACTCAGTTCTGGTCTTAGTTTTACCATCAGTTCTCTCTGGGCAAGTCACCTGGCTTCTGCTAGACTCAATTTAACAGAATCATAGAATCTCAGTTCTATCCCTCATGGGTCTCTATTCCTCTCTTCCCTCTCCTTTAATTGTGCTCTCTAGAACCCCTCTTTTTTAAAAGTCTAATTAATTAAGAATATTTTTCCATGGTTACATGAATCATGTTCTTTCCCTCCCCTCCTCTCACCCCACTCCTATAGCCAACAAGCAATTCCAGTGAGTTTTACATATGTCATTGATCAAGACCAATTTCCATATTATTAATATTTGCAATAGGGTGATCATTTAGTGTTTCTTTTGCATCACTAACTTCCCTCCCCCTAGTGCTCTATTTGTCTTCTGATACCCATAAAGACCTAGCTCACCTCAAAGACATTGCATCCCTAGAAATCTTCTCTAGTGCAGAATGTACCTTTTTTATCTACCCCTTCAACATACTAGACCAAGAGGAGTGGTAAGTACCCTCCTTGCTCCCCACTGCCAATTATTAGCCTTCCTTCTTCCTCCATCACAATCTCCTCACACCTTTGAGATTTGCTTCATACAACTATATCATCCTATTGACATCCAAGTGTCATTTATCCATTGGTCCCCAGGTCATTCTTCCTATTTTCTCAAGGAGTTCAGCATCTAAATAAGTCTTCCTCTTGACTCCAATTCAACACCCAAGTCTTCCTCTAGACCCCAACTTTTATGCTTTTTCTTGATGAATTTAATATACCTCTTGATGTCTGTTCATACATTGTACCTCTAGACCTTCTGGTCTATTGTTAGTAAACTTTCTTTCTTCTTGCACTTTCTAATATTCATAAAGACCTAGGTCCTCCTTGATGACACTACATACCTGTCTATCCTTTGCATTCATGACTATTATCAATGGCAATGACCTCTCTTCCTTCCACATAGCCACACCTAGAGATGGTTATATATTTGATCCCCTCATCACTCTCAAGTGTTCCATTTCCATGTTTAAGAATTCTTAAATTCCTCCCTGTGCATCCTTCCCTTTACACCTATTCTTTATCAGGACAAGAAAATCCTTCAGATTCTTATTCTTTTTCTTTTTCAAGATGGCTAGAAATGTCCTTTACTGGAAAGAACTATGTTGTTCTCATCATCTGTCATTCATGATTTCTCCATCTTCAAATGACATTCCATTGGAAATCAATGCATGAAAGAGTTAGTTCTAATATCCATCCTCCCTCCCCTCTTTTGTAAAGCCCTCAATCTTTGATAACAACTCCACAGATAGAAAGATGACATGATTGAGATCAAAAGAAATATAAAATTTCTGTAGCAAGATGTCTATTTTTCTAGATCACATGTAGTGCTTATAAGTCAAACAACATTAACTTATAAGAATTTATCAATCAATGATCACCCTCTTTAAAAGAAAAGTTATTTTAAAGAATATGTTTTCTTGGGCTCATGTCAGGAAATAGAATGCCAGGGCTAATGGCCTTTATATAGTCTTATAAAAATATTACAATTTGAGACCTACAGAATTACTGTTAAAGAAAAGTCTCTGCTGACCATACAGAGCCATCCTCAGACATTCATGTATTTCTCTGCCAGTTTCCAGTGGAAAAGAGGTAGATAGAAACATTTATTTTTTCCTTAGAAGTTTTATTTTTTGACCCTCCTAATAAGCTCCTTCCTTCCTTTCTAGTCCTTCTTTTCTCTTCCCCTGGATCTTTCCTATTAGTGTTTGTGCCTATTTAGCTCAACAGTGTCTAAATCCTACTTAAGATAAACAGGAAAAGAGATTTGGGAGTTAAAGTGGAATGGTCCTTGTAATTTTCAATTCAATAGCAGGAAACAAGAGGAGGATGGGAGGAAACGGGGAGAAAAAGAATAGGAGTGGGGAAGCAGAGAAACTAAAATACTGATTTGTGAAAATGAAAGGGATAGAAATATTTTTCAGATGAATGCCAAATAGTTGGGCTTCATCAAAAACAATTGCTAACAAGTGGAAGGGTAGTTGGAGACACTAAGTATATCATGAAAAATTTACATTTTCATATATGAAGAAGGAATACCAACTTATTCAGGATCCTGGGAGTCTCCTAGAAATTGGAGATAAGAACTGGAAATGTCCAACAGCAAAGAAAAAAGCTTGCTAATCATTGGCATTCATACATATGAAGAATTCTGAGTTTCCACAAATATGTATCCATGGTTCTTCTTAATTCCCAGCATTTAGTAAATATCATTATAGTACAAACCTATTTCTTTAACCTCTCCTTCTGGGGTTTTCTTCCTCACACTTGCCAAAAGCATCCCTGAAAGCCTGTGTTAATAGCTTTGTGTTCTTCAGTTTTCTCACCATAAACCATTTTGAGAGAGAGCTAATGGCAAAGATGGGAAGTTTTTCTGAAGTAAGGCAGAGAGACAATGAGCATACTCCAGGTTTCCATTCCATAAATGGGGAGAGATTAATGACTTTCCAGAGACCACAGTCCAAAGTAATGAAATTGAACACAATCATAATGTTCCTCACTACTGGCCATTTTTATTGGTGGATGTTAGCCAATTAGAAAGGTTTTTTTTATCATGTGTACAGTTGACCCTTTAATGAGGACTCCCTAGAAAAATTCTAATTAAATTGCTTACTAGCAAAATGTTATTAAAATTAGATATTTCTGAAATGGAAAGACTATTATATAAGGTAGTGCCTTCCCAATGAATGGCGGTTTTTAAGCAATGGCTAAAAACTACTAATCAGGCATGAAAATGCATAAGGTAGAAAGTGATGTAGATGATATTTAATGTCCCTTATAATAAGGGTTTAATGATTAACATTTTGTTCCAAAATTCCAGTTTTTGGGATGGGAGACATTTCCATACTAAGTGATCATAGTTCTTACATCTTACTTTTCCTTTCATGGTATTGCTCTTGCTCTCTAGTCCCCTATGAGCTATGCAGCCATGAGCTAAACTCATGGGAAGTGGGGATGAGAAAAACCCTCTCCCTCTCCTGGTCTAATTACAAAATACTGTTCTCTGAACTACCTTTTGACCTAATGAGATTCTGCCTCCCTTCAGCTAACTATACCTCAGGCACGAGGAGTCTTAACGACTGCTCTCCCATTTATGATAATTTATAATAAATGCTAACATTTTATTATTTTGTTTGGAGGATGGTTTTGGTGGTGGTGGTGGTGGTGATGGTATTTATTCTGAACTTGAAGAAATACATAATAAGATTAATATTTCCATATTTAGTACAAAACAATAACAAAGTACTTCCTAAGTCACTGAACAATAGAACACAGAGGCATAGGCTGGCTGGGCTTATCTTTTTTTGCTTTTGCCTTTGTCAGGACTATTCGTTGGGTTACTCTTCCTAGAGGCTTTGTACACAGTTTTCCTAGAATCTGACCAAAAATAAATTCACTACGTTCACAGTTTTTATAGAAATAAGATCTTCCATCCTTTCAAGCTTTTATCAAATACAGCTTTAAGCTTATTTCCAAACCTGGCAATTGTAAAGGAAGCCGTTTCTCGAATGCCCATCAACATAGCCTACCTCTGCCTTTGAGCACCACACAGTAGACTGTAAATTCACCTTCTATGCTCATGTCAGTGGGTTTTATGTGGTAAGTAATGGTAGGAGAGCTGCTTTGATTCCATTCTCTTTGTCTAAACACAGGTCAAAAGAAGCAGACTCTTTTTATGCCACCCAATGATCTCTCATTCTTCCCTCCATTTTCTCTGAGATGTTTACAACACTAGGACTGAAGCTAATCAGAGATTGCATGAATCTACCTCATTAGCCCCAAACTGGATATTATTGATACCCCAGCTCAGCTCTTCACAATAGGCACCCTTCAGGAGATACAATTAACATAATGCATATGCATGAGGCCAACAGAAAGCTGAGGGTTTATTTATTTTCACCAATTCATAGCTCATTAGTGCTAACTATAAGCTCTCTTGCCACCAATTGAGAATGAATACATCAGAGTTGGCTGATCTTCTGACCTGGAAAGCAAAATTCAAAGATCAAAGAAACATGGGAATTTCTGGACCAAAGCTAAGCTTGAATTCTGGACCAAAATGAAGCCTATACTAGTCTGTCTTTTGCTTAGATCTTGGGTACCCAGAATCTTTTATCCAAAGATCACACACTATAATTCACATTTATACCTCAATATTTCAATTAGAGGCATGGATAGAGAAAGGGCCATGTGTGCCTGGTGTGCCAGTGTACCAGCAAACTTTAGATCAGTGGTTCCCAAACTTTTTTGGCCTACCGCCCCCTTTCCAGAAAAAATATTACTTAGCCCCCTGGAAATTAATTTTTAAAAAAATTTTAATAGCAATGAATAGGAAAGATAAATGCACCTGTGGCCATCACTGCTTTCCTGGATCGCTGCAGCGCCCACCAGGGGGTGGTAGCACCCACTTTGGGAATCACTGCTATAGATCAAGCAATACTTTTGGCAGTTGTTCCACTAAAAGCAAATTTTCCCATTCCCTGAAAAGGAGAGAAAGAGTCCATGTTAATGCTCATTCCAAGTTGTACCAACATACTGACCTCATGTCCTATGCATATTTGTAATTCCTTTTTTTTTCAAACTGAGCATTCTTTAGACATATGTAACTCAATATGTACAAAACTTACCTTACTACATCCCCCCACCAAAGCCTTTTATAAAATTTCTCTATTTTTGTTCCTTCTAGTTCTTGTTCACAACCGTGGTGTCATCCTCAGTTTCTCACTCTAAGACACTCTACATATCTGATCTTGTTTCTGATCTTGTTTATAGATCTTGTTTCTACCTTCACAATATCTTTCATATCCAGCTCCTGTCCACTCACACTTGCTACCACCTTAGTTAAGATAGTCTATCAATTGGTCTCCCTGCCTCAAATTTCTTCCCTCTCCGATCTATCTTCCACACAGCTACCAAAGTGTTATATTACTAAAGCACTCAATTTGAGTCCACTGGCATTCATTAAGCACTTATATACCAGCCACTGTGCTCAGTGCTGGGGATACAAAGAAGAATAAAAAACAATCCCTGCTCTCAAGGAGCTCACATTTTAATAGAAGAGATGAACAAGCAAACAACTATGTACAAATGAGCTGTCATACAGGCTTAGATGAGGGTAATCTCAGAGGGAAAGGCACCAAGATTAAGAAGGCTGAGAAATCCTTCTTGTAAAAGGTGAGCTTTAAACTGAAACTTGAGGGAAGCTAGGGAAGCTTGAAGGTGGAAATGAGGAAATGAGTGTTCCCTCCCTCCAGCAGGGGTGACAGCAGGGAAAACACTTAGAAATGAGAAATGTTTGAAGAACGACAAGGAGGTCAATCCCCACACCTCCCCCAAAATACACAAAACAAGGGGGCCAGTGGCACTAGATCACAGCATTGAGGGAAGGGGTATAAGAAGATGGGAAAGATAGGAAGAGTCCAGGGTATAAAAGGCTTTGAAAAACAAACAGGATTTTAAACATATCTTTAGCAAGTTGTTTTTTTCCTAACAGTTAAAAAATAGTCTCCATATTACCAGGATCCTAGCTCTTAAATATATTGATACATATTGGTACTACATATCACCAAGAAATAATCATAAAAGGAAAAATAATTTTAATGGATTTTGTTGCTATGGCTATTTCTACCAATGCTTCAGATTATATCCAACTAATGCCAACTCATTCTCTTCCTTTCTTAACCATGGATTTCCATAAGTCTTCCAAAAGATGATAAACCCAATATGTTGGTGTATATCTTGAAAAACTCTGACAGGATGGAGGATAATGGGAAGGAGGGTTGCTGGGGGTGAAAAAGATCCTTGCTTTTCCTGGGTACAAGGTAGAAGTGATTCTCTGGGTAAAGGGCTGGGAAGGGGAAGTGAACAGTCTTTGTAAAATTTCACTTCAGGGCTTGAAATCTATGCCCATTCCACTGAATGCTACCAGTCTTCTGTCTTTACCAAAACTTGATCATTGGTTTTGAGAAAAATCTTCAAATTTGGGATCTGAATTAAGTAATTTCACCATTCACTAATATAAAATAACTCTCTTGACTCCTAGCTACATAAGGTTCTAGTTCTCCTTTTCTTTAGAATTGTCTGCCTTTTTATGCTCTCACAAGCTAAGAACTCAAGTAACTGACTATAACACATAACAAATTTAGCCCCAGACCCAACTAACAAAAAGGGGAGACAGAATTGAGGAAATTTGGTTTTAACCTGCTGGCTAATTTCTTTGAATACCAGTATTCAATTCATTTGTTTATGTATGTATTTGTTTATTAATTTAATAATATTTACCTGTTTTCATTTCTGGCATATGAGTATATATTAATGTTCAAAGGTATTGATCTCATATAACCATATCTAATTCCATCCATGGGAGAACCTATATGACCTTGGGTCACACATTTTACTTCAGCTTCAGGCTCAGTTTCCTTATCTGTAATATTAAGAATTTGTACTAGATGATCTCTGAGGTCTCGTTCAGCTCTAAATCTGTAATTCTATTACTCATTCTATTTGACCCCAGAGCACAGAACTAAAAGCAATGGGTAAGAATTGCAAAGAGGCTGTTTTAGGTGTGAAAATTTGAGCAAAACTTCCTCATAATTATATCTAAAAGTAGAATGGGCTGCTTCAAGAAGTAGTGGTAACCTCCTCAATAGAGGTCTTTGAGGAAAGGTCAAATGAACATTTATTGAGTAGGTTATAGAAGAGATTCTCATTCAGGTATAGAGAAGATGGCAGTGTTGCTCATTTCTTTTAAAATGTGAAATTCTGTGATTCTGTGATTCAACCCTACATGCCATTAGCCTATGGCACACATGCTGGAGGGAGCTGCTCCCTTCCCCCTCTCCACTGTAAGATTTAAATTAATATGCAATAACTCCAAGTATTATATTTATAAAGTTTATTAATAATCACTTGAAATAGAAAGAAAATAAACTAAAAGGGATAGAAGTTCAAACCTAATTATCTAACAAAAAGTAAACCCATGTGAGTAAGTTCTTCTGCCTTTCCAAAAAGCCTGCTTCAGCAGCCAGTGTTACAGGAAGAGAGAGAGACAGAGAGAGAGAGAGACAGAGAGACAGAGAGAGAGACAGAGAGAGCGAGAAAGAGAGGGGCGGGGCTCCACAAAACTTATATCCTCCCTATGTTAGCATATAACATGAGAAGGAAAGTGGGATGCTGGGAATTGGAGTCATAGGGAATAGATTCTAATTATGTACCACCAAACCTGAGGACATTTTTCATATCACCTGCCCCTCTGCCCAGCAGCCCAATATGAGTGCTTCCTCCCTCCCCTGTCTGGTGTAAGGGGGCAGTTCACATGCTGTATGAGGATGAAGTTTGGGCACTTAGTCTTTAAATGGTTTGCCATCACTGCCCTAGTGTAGAAGCTTTTGAATCAATGTACCAAGGAGAAACAGAAGAAGAAAAAAGTAGTCTACAACTAAATATAGCATGTTAATGTCTAAAAGCAAAGAAAACAGAAGGGCTAAAAAAGAAGGGTAATACATCTATTAGCACTGGATGAGTTTTTTAAAATATGTTCTTTCTGGGTTTTAAATGTATATTCATTTTTTAAAAATTAATTTTAAAATATATTTTTTCTAAATATTTAAACTTATATTTAAATATTTAAAATACTTTTAGGAGGATGGGAGTGGTTGGGAAAGTTTCTGGATTAGGGATAGACAATGAGGTAGGAAAAATAAGGAAACTATCCAAATAAGATATAGATAATAGAACTTCTAGTCTACTTGGAGGAAGATCATGGGACAATGAGATGAACTATAGGATTCCCTTTAAATATTTGTATACAACTATTGTGGAGGGGACACTACTCTATTCCACTACTCTTCTCCAAGCTAAGCATCCTCTATTCCTTTAATATATCCTACATGGTATAATAGTCCTTTCAATATTCATGTCACTCTCCTTTTGAACAAATTCCAGTTCTTCAGCATCTTTCTTAAAATATTTTGCCTATAACTGAATGTAATTCACCAGATAATATATAACCAGTATAGATTTTATATTAGAACTCTCCTCTCTTTCATTCTAACACTGAGTCTCTCAATGTATCCTAAGATTTTATTAGCTTTCCCCCTCTACATATATCACACCATTGATCCATAATGACCTTGTAATTCATTGAAATCCCCAAATCTTTTTTTGCACAGATTCTTATATAACCACACTTCCTTTATCCTTTACTTAAGCAATTTATTTTTTTAACACAAGCATATGACTTCACATTTTAAATTCCACCCTACTAGATTTAGACCATTTTTCTAACCAGTCAAGATTTTCCCTGACAGGGGGGAGGGAAGTGGTGACTTTATCATCCAAAGTATGAGCTACCAATCATAGCTTTTTGTCATCTACAATTCTGATAATCTATTACTTCATTTATATCCTTGATGAAAACAATGAAGAACACAGGGTGAAATATATCCCAGAAGTACTCCAATAGAGATCTCCTATCAAGATGATAATCTTTTTAGTGATTGATCTTTGCATATAATCATTCAAGCAGTTCCAAATCTACCTGACTATACTATCATCTGGTCCATATTTCCCCATCTTGTTCAAAAGGATAAAATATGAGGCTTTGTCAAATGCTTTGCTGAAGTCCAGGAATAAAATGTCTGTTATATTACCTTGATAAATAGATTTAATAACCCTGACCTAGGGTAATAACTTAGTCAAGAAATAAAATGAAATTAGTATGGCATAGTCTGTTGATAAAAATCATGCTGGCTCTTAGGAATCTTGATGTCCTTTTCTAAATGCTCCCCAAACCATCTTTTGAATAATATATTCTAAAATTCTGCCAGAAATATGATATCAGCCTCTAGATGTGCAGCCTCACACTCTTCCATTCTGGGGGGGGGAATCAGTACATTTCCCTGTATCCCCCCTTATGGAAGTTACCTCATTATCCCTTATATTTCTGAGATGACAAATAGTGACTCAGTAATCACTTCTGTCACTTCTAATGACTTTCAATATACTTTATCTGGGGCAGATGACTTGAGTTCATTGAGATGCTCTCTTACCACCTCCTATCTTATCTTAGTTTTAATTCACTGCTAATATCATGTCATGTCAGGTCATGCCATGTCATTTCATATTATATAAAAGGAGATTAAGAATATACACAAGTACATATACTTGTATATATTCATTTTAATCTTCCTTGTTCAAATATCATTCTCTTTGACAGAGAAAACAAAATATTTTGGAGGAATTTTTTGGTCTCTATTCTATCCACTCTGGGCAATGGCCCAGCCTCTTCTTTGATCTTTTTCCTCTTGACTCCAACAAACCTCAAAAACTCAATTTTGTTAGCATTTATCGTAATCTCATCTGATTCCATACTTTAGCTCTGCTACTAAAATTCTTATAGGTCTATGCCATTCTCTTGAAATGTTTCTGCTTCCATTTTTTATGTTTATTTTTTTAGAATCTGTGATGGATATGTTTTCTGTGTATCTGTTGGACAATGCTTTTTTTCCCCTTCCTTATTCGAATTGTTTGTGCTTATGGATTCCATGCCTCTTAATGCAGTTTAACATTGGGTGTTATTATGTTGCAGTGCAGACTACCTAGATGAGTAGTCTCAAAATACTCAATTTGGAGTCAGATAACAGAAAGTTAAATTCTTACTTTGCTATTTGTTTCCTGTGTGAATGTTGGCCAAGTGACTTCATCTCTCTGTGACTTAGCTCCTCTATTTGCAAAAGGACAGAATGGATGATCTCAAAGGCCCCTAAGACCTCTTCCATCTCCAAAATTAAAGGAAATTAAATGGATTTATAGTCAGAACACATTAAGCCAAGATCAATTATTAACATCTTGAAATGAATTGTTATGATTCATTTCTCCCCTGAACAAATAAATGCTAGCTATGCCCAAAGGGAATAGACATTTAGAGAAGGGAGGAAGGAAAATGTAGGTATTTCTTCAGGAAGAAGCACCTTACTGGACACTTCCTAGCTGTATGACCCTGGGCAAGTCATTTAATCCCCATTGCCTAGCCCTTAACACTCTTCTACCTTAGAACCAACACACAATGTTGATTCTAAGACAGAAGGTAAGAGTTTTTAAAAAGTCCTTACTGGAATAGCATATTGAACAGGATGAGGGCTCTGAAGATCCAAGAAAGGGCAAAGAGTGCCAGGAGAATGGAAAGGAGGCACCAGAACCCTGTCAACAAAGTTCCTGCTGCCAGGAATCTTGCCTTTGCTCCTGGATCTTAGAGAAGGACACTGATGAGAAACTGGAGGCTCTCTCCCCTCTTTCTGGCAAAAAGGAGTAGCCAAGCTTTTAAAAAGAGGATCCAAACCACAACCTGATGAGCCACAGATCTGCTAAAAAGAAATGGTTCTATGGCTGTTTAGACAAAGGCACCAGAAGATCTATGAAAGTGAGTCTCCTGTCTCCTTTTTCTAATAGCCTTGTAATTCATTCTGAGTCTAGAATGACTTCCCTTGGGGGGAAAAGCTGACTGGGAGAAAAGATTCCAATTGCCAAAGGACAAAGTATTTGTTTTATTAAGTAAATTGTTTTCCTAGACTAATCAAGCCCACTGGGAGCTCTCCCTGGTACTACTAAAACCTCATGCCAAACCCTCCTTATGTGCTTGATCCAAACCCTATTTCTAACTATCCAGGTCTCTTGCCTAAAGTCTACCTATAGAAATGGTCGGTGTGTCTGGCCAAGTCTCCTGTCTATATTCAGTCTTGCTATGATAACTCTTCTTGACTCTTAACTACCTGTTTCTGGCACCAGTTTTAGGAATTATACTTGGAAATTTCTGATCACTACTCCAATTTAATTGTCATTATCCTGCCAACATTAGAGGAATCTCTTTTGCGTAGAGTTCAGGCATATCTCATTTTATTGTGCTTTGTTTTATGGTACTTCACAGATATTGCATTAATTTTTTTAACAGATTGAAGGTTTGTGGCAATTCTGAATCAAGCAAGTTTACGACACCACTTTTTCCCAACAGCACAAGCTCACATTGTGTTTCTGTGTCATATTTTGGTCATTCTCACAATACTTCAAACTTGTCCACCATTATTATATCTGTTATGGCATTCTGTGAAAAGTGCTCTTTTATATTACCTTTGTAATTGTTTTGGGGTGCCTTGAACCATGCCTATATAAGATAGAAAACATATAATAATAAACGTGTGCTCTAACTGCTCCAACAACCAGCCATTCCCCTCTCTCCTGCTCCTGGGACCTCCCTATTCCCTGAGACACAATATTGAAGACTATTACATAAACTCTTTGCAACTTCAATTCACTGATCCCAATTCTGCTATAAGGTCAAACAGATGAATTCTAATGCCACTTTTTTGAGACAGCCTTTCAAATGCTTGAAAATAGCTACCATTCTCCTCCCTGCTCCCATTACCCACCCACCCCCATCTTTTCTCCTGCTCAAATATGTCCAGTTTCTTCTTTCAAAGTCTTCTAATGTCCCTAGTCTTTTCTCTTAGTTTTCTGCCTAGAATTTTCTCCTTTTTCCTTTGCCAAATTCCTAATTATTGTTGTTCAGTCATGTCTAATACTTCCTAATCCCATGGCCTACATCATGCCAGACCCTTCTATCCCCCACTGCCTCTTAAAGTCTGTCCAAATTCACGTTCAGTGTTTCCATGACACTATCTATCCAACTCAACCTCTGCCATTTCCTTTTCCTTTTCTCAACATTAGAGTCTTTTCCAGCAATTCGTGTCTTCTCATTATGTGGCCAAAGTATTTAAATTTCAGTTTCAGTATTTGACTTTCTAGTGAATATAGTCTGAGTTAATTTCTTAAATATTGACTGATTTGATCTCCTTCTTGTCCAAGGGACTCTCAAAAGTCTTCTCCAGTACCACAATTCATGTCTATTCTATGGCACTCAGTTTTCCTTATATTCCAACTCTTGCAGCCACAACTTTCTACTAGACAAACCACAGCTTTGACTATATGAACTTTTATTGGCAAGGTAAAGTCTGTTTTTTAGTATGGTGAGTAAGCACTTCATTAATGGTTTTTTTTCCTATTCTATTCTAATAGAGCTACCTAGGTGGAAACTTTATCTCCTTCTTAGATTATAAGCTTCTTAAAGGTATAAAATGCATTTTAACTTATTTCACTGTGCTCTCCACATCTGTTACCTAGTATAATGTTCTGCACATAACCAACACTGAATATGTTTTTATTGTATTCTTTGAAATCAGGTAATAGGGATTTGGGCATCAATTCTGATACTGAGCAGGGTTGCCTGCATTAGTATTGTAGGAAAAGGGGGTCATCCATGGATATACTAAAGACAAAACAAAGATAGGGCCAATTCTAGCAGTAAGTTGAGGTAGAAATACCAAGGGAAGAGAAGGAATGTACATGAAAATAACAAGAACAATACAAACTGTTTCACATAGCATTGGATCCAAGAGAAAGAGGCAGCTGAGAAAAGACAGTGGGATCATGGTGTCAGGCTTCCAGGAAGGCTAGTTCCACTAATCACCTGCCCTCCCAGGCCACCTAAAACAAAGCATTTGAACATGTGCTCTTGTTTTTGCATCACTGCAAAGGTGACAGCTGTTGTCACCTCTTCTGAAGCTCATTGGAAACCTTTTTTTCCATTGGTTATCAAAAAAGGAAAAACTCTTTTCACTATTAGAGGGGTTGGAATTCCTGCATAAGTTCATATTCTGCCTTCCTTACCCATAGCACCCATAGCAAAAAGAAATGAGAAGAGGTCCTTTAGCCCTTGTTAAATATACAAATACAAGCTTTCTGACAAAGAGAGCTGATTTCTTGAATCCTCCTTCTTTCCATATACTAGAGGTGCTGCAAGGGCACATTCTACTGTGGAATAGCTAAAGAAGATCAGTATGAAAAATTCTGAAAATTTGATTCTCATTGACCCTGGGGAATTGTACACTCTCATGCCAATTAATACCAACAGATTACCTTTGCCACTAAAGAATCATGTTGTAATTCAGACATATAAATAAAAAGAACAAGTTTACCTGACCACCTACTTTTGACTGGGGAGTAGGTCATCTGCTCTACTACACTGCCTTCCGGAAGTGGCGAGCAACTTTTCATCTCTCCACTAAGGTTTCAAAATACCATGATGATTTTCCCTTTTTTGCAAATCATTGTGAAGTGAAGCCTCAGAGAACTAGAGTGTAATTGTGCTACTGATAAGCTCATATTTGGGGGAAAGACAATGAGATCTGTGAAAGATGGAGCACTCTAGTGGGTTGGGATGTTGGCAAAGATAACCTGGAAATTTGGGTAAACTTGTGGGCAAAGGTAGAGAAAGGGATAAAGAATCTTTAGAATTCAGGAACTGTTCAGAGATTCTAACACAGGATCAAATACTGAGAAAAGCAGATATAGATATGGAGAAGAGGATCTCATCTTTCCTTTTCTTCTCTATTTCATATGGTCCATTGTCCTAAGAGCTGAAACAGGTTCAGAATGTCAATAACTCTTAATAAGACTCAGTGCTATTGGTTTTTTCAACTTGTTAAATGGGAAAGCAGTAGAGGCCTTTTCAAAAAAAGGACTTTTCAAAATCAGTTCATCTACCATTTTTATTGTTGTTTAGTCATTTCAGTTGTGTCCAACTCTTCATGACCCCATTTGGGGTTTTCTTGGCAGAGATACTATAGTTGTTTGCCAGATCCTTCTCTAGTTAATTTTACAAATGAGGAAATTGAGGCAAACTGGATTAAGTGACTTATCTAGGGTCACATAATCAAGAAGTATCTGAAGCCAGATTTGAGTTCAGAAAGATGAGTCTTCCTGACTCTAGGCCTGATACTCTATCCACTGTGCAACCTAGAAGCCCTCCACCATCTTTTGCCTTGTGTAAACTCTTCCAAAATCAGAATTAACATCCAAAATTATGAGGAAAATAGTAGAGAAAAGAAGCTCTTTTTCTCAAGATCATGGATATAGGGCTGGAAAGGACCTTGGAGTTTAAATTTCTTAGTTTATAGATGAAGAAACAGATCCAGAGACAAGAAATTACTTGTTCTGGGTCCATAGTAGGTGTCTGAGGCAAGATTGGAATTCACATCTTCCTGATTCCAAGTCCAGAACTCTATTCACTGGGTCACCAAAGTAAGCTGTTGGAAGTCAATCCTAAAGGCTCCTGCCTAATTTTGCTAAATTGAGTTAGCCCTAGTACTCAGGATTCAGCTAGGTAAGTAAGACATCTGCTATCTACATTTTTTCACCCAAGTTACCAGAGTTCCTGAAACCTAAATGCTTGCTGTAATACAATAACAGAGATCTCATGTGCAAAATGCTTACCGAAAAGGCTGTGTCCCTCTTGAAAGTGTAGTCCAGATATAGGAAATTTGTGTTATTGGTACCAGAAATATTTAGGGGCTATATAAAAACAAATTCACCCATGATGATAGAATGGGTATATATATATATATATATATATATAGATAGATAGATAGATAGATAGATAGATAGATAGATAGATAGATAGATATAGATATACACCACATACACACATATACATATACATACATAGATAGTGCTTGTAAAATTTAAAGCACTATGTAAATTTTGGATATTATTATTGTTATTTGTGTCCCCCAGTGCTTAGCAAATAGCAGGTGCTTAATAAATGCTTTTTAAATTGAATTGAAAGCATCCACTGCTACTCCATAAATCCCAAGGTAACAATACACATAGTGGGAATCTTCAAACTACAGCCCAGTTCCTGCCACTTCAATAACAGGGAGGAAGGACAGGGGAAGAAGAGATTTTCAAATGAGGTCTGAGTGTCCCTAAATTGGGGCAATTGGCCCAGCATGTTTATAACTCTAGCTCACTTTGAGGAAGAAAGAAAATTATTCACTTCTACCTCCCACAAACTCTCCTCCCTGACCTATGACGGTCTGATCATTAGCCAATAAATTTCTTTTAACCCTGGTGGAGGTAGTTGCCCACTTCCATTTACTCCAATGATAAATGCTTCTATCTTTCAAATCTGTGGCTGTTGGTGTCAGAAAGTGTGAGAGCTTGGGACACCCAGAGGGAGTTCAGTTGTCTATTTTTGATTCAGAGACTACATTAATTGTTGGAAAAGAGTCTAACTCATTGGCTATGAAGAAAAGAAAAGGCTCATTTTCTCCCACAGGCCTTCATTATCCCTCCTGGACCTACAGGAAGCAAGCTATAGTATATAATTAGCAGATGACTTTGCTTTAGTTCACCCCAGTGCCATTTTTCTGTTTTTAGAAGCAGAGATAATGTAGAAAGACTGTAGCGGCAATAGGAGCAAGGTCAGTTTTATGTACAATAGGAGATGGCTACCTCTCTGTTGTGATCTGAGGTTTTCTCAGATCCAAAAATATAAGATTATCCTCCCTTACCTGAGTTGTTGGATGAGATTCCACAGAGAGTTTAAGCTCATAGGCTATAGAGTTGGAAGAGTTCCTGGTTCATACCCAGGACAAGTTGCTTTATTTCTATAAGTCTCAGTTTCTTCATCTATAAAATGAGAGGGTTGGACTACATGACCTCTAAGGTCTCTTCCTGTTCTAAATTGATTACCCTTGGGTCTGTCTGCATTTCACTTTAGGTTTTGTAATGGGTAGGAGACAGTATGGATAGGAGACAGGACTCAGAGCTAAAAGGTACCTTAGAGATCATCTAGTTCAGTCCCTCACTTCCTAGATAAGGAAACAAGTTCCAGAGGAGCTAAATGACTTATTACCTGGTCACATAGGTAGAAATCAGTATTGTTGTTCACTTGTGTCCAACTCTTCTTTCCTCCATTTGGGTTTTTCTTGGCTAGGATACTGGAATGATTTGCCATTTCCTCCTCCAGCTCATTTTACAGAAGAGGAAACTGAGACAAACAGGGTTAAGTGACTTACCCATGGTCTTACAGCTAATAAGTATTTGAGACTAGGTTTGAACTGACAAAGATGTCTTCATGTCTTTAAGAGTTTGGCACTCTATCCACTGCTCCTCTTGGCTGCTCAGAAATCATTAGGATTTATCTTAGCTCTTCTGACCCCAGGTTCAATGTATTGTCATACCAATTCAACAATTCAATTCAATTTGTTTGTTTATTTCTAAACCCTTACCTTCTGTCTTAGAATCAATGCTAAGTATTGGTTCCAAGGCAGAAGAGTGGTAAAGGCTAGGCAAGTGGGATTAAATTACTTGCCTAGTGCCACACAACTAGGAAATGTCTGAGATCAGATTTGAACCCAGGACTGCCTGTCTTTAGGCTTGGCTTTCTAATCACTAAGCTACCTACCTGCCCCTAGTTCAATTAAATTTAAAACACATTTATTGTGGTCACTGTGTGTCAGGCACATGTCTACATACTGAAGAAACAAAGTCAGAAATGAAATAATCCCTGCCTTCCAGGAGCTCACCTCCTCCTAGGGGTGAGGATGCAAACAAAATGAACCCAGAAAAAGTAAATATAAAATATAAACTAAGTCAATTCAAGATACTTGAGTGGAGACACTTGCAACTGGAAGAATTAGGAAAGGCCTTCTCTTGCAGGAGATGGTACTTTAGATGAACCCTGAAAGGAGCTAATGGTCCCAAGGGGCTAAAGTGAGGAAGGAAACCATTTCAGATAAGGGGGACACCCTACACACCCAGATGTTGGTTGGTTATTGTCCTTTGAACTTAAAGAGAACCAAAATAGCATCACTGGTGATACTTTTTGACTCATGCATAAATTGGTTTTAAGTGAGGCAGAGTTGCACAAAGTCCTCATCTTCTACCTGTCAGAATCATCACAGTCCAGTGCCTAGTCAGGATGACTGGTGATGGCTTAGGATATAGTGCATTATCTTGGTGTCTTCAGTGGCTGACTAAGCTCTAGGCACTCCATAGCGCCTGCCTTAGCCTCCTTCATGGCCACTGGAATAAACTGTTCTCTTCTGTTCCTCCCATCATCACATCTCATTTCACCCATTTTATCTCATAATGTATTATGTTTTTATATTTTATTATATCATATTATGTTAAATTACATTATACTCTGTCATATATTATATTATACAATTTTATGACTATATATTATATATTATATTATGTATACTATGTATATTTTTACTTATATATTTTAAAATTTTTATATATAATATCATTTTACTTATTTAATTTAATAACTAATATTTATATATTATAATATATTTATATTATACAACACCCTATTTTCCTTCTAAGCAGAAATCAAGCTTCATTTCTGCACAGTCTTTCTTGGTGCCTTTGACTGTTAATACCTTCCTCTTCAAAATCACTTCATTTATTTTGAATATATTTTGTATGGATACAATGTGGTTTAGTGGGAAAAGGATTGGCTTCAAAGCTGGGAAGACCTGAGTTTGAGTTCTCTCTTTGACACATATAAGCTGTCTTTCACACGATAAATCATGACTCTTCTGGGAACTCTCTGAGACTTTAAGATGCAGAGGAGGTAGTTCTATAAAGGGGGAGCAAGTTCCTCTCCACGAACTCCCTAATGTATTCATTAGAAATCATGGGCGGGTGGGTGAGCTCTCTAGTTTTTTTTCCCTTTGCTTCAAGTTAGTATTAATAAACTTTATAAATATAATACTTGGGGTATTGTATATTAATTTTAATTCTCACACTATGCAGGTCTGAAATCACAGGTGTAGTGATACATATGTCTATATACATCCACAGACACATACATATAACTGGGTCTTCCCAATAACCTGCAAACTCCCTGAGGGTAGTGACTCACTTTTGTCTTATATCCTTAGCATCTATGCACAATGTCTGGCACTTAATAATTGCTGAATTATCAATCCTGATTAATTGAATGGAGATTTATATGATAATATAGGATTCAAAGGTTATAGGAGGATCATAGGATCTAGAATTAGAAGGGAACAATCTTTTAATTTAACAGATTAGAAAGCAGAGGGTTGGAGCATTAGTAACTTGTCTAAGAATCATGGAAGGGGATTAAGCATTTATATAGTACTTACTATATATTAGGTGTTATGGCAAACACTTTCCAATATCTTGCTTAACCTTCACAACAATCCTGTGAGACAGGTGCTACTATTACCTTACAGTTGAGGAAAATAAGGCAAACAAAGGTTAAGTCATTTGCCTAGGGTCACATAGCTGGGTGTTTGAAATGTCTATGGCTGGATTTGAACTCAGGTCTTCCTGATTTCAGATTCGGCACTATATCCACTATGCCATCTAGCTGAATCATAGATTTAGAGCTGAGAATGATCAGGGGTCATCCATTTCCAATCATTTCCTTACTTTACAGATGAAGAAACTGAGCCAAGTTCACCAACCTATTAAATAGAAGATTTTAGATTTATGCCCAAGTCTTCTGATTCCTAAATCTGGTGTTCTTTCCATCACAAGAAATAGAAAAACGAATATCTCCTTTCTAAGTGAGAATATACTTCTGAGTGTATAAAGCATATTATTGGAGCACAACTTCAATGTACCATGCAGATTCTATAAAGTCCTGCTTAAGGACAGAAGAACCTGACCTGGGTGACCCATCAATATCTCTCTTAGATCTGTGATTGTCCATATTTATTGTGTTATGATCAATAATAATTGCAAACACAGTAATCCACAAGGCAACACATAATGCAGTGTACCCTATATGTACCCCATGAATCCAAGTCTCCTGACTGGTTCTATTGCATATCTAATTTATGACAAGAACACATGGGGTGCTGCTCCTACTGACCAACTCCCAGTGTGGTCCCATCAGCGAACAAATGACAATAAACAAAAGCCAGCAGTCTCTCTAAAGAGTGACAAGGTGTTTCCATTTGACCTTTCTCCACCCAGCTGTCCATTTCTTTTTAGTTTTAAGACCAAGTAAATGGCATCCAACAGGTCCCTAGGGAACAATGACAGGTCTCTTCTTTTTAGTTCTCTTCTTTTCCTTCCTTTGCCTCTCCACCACAGCCTGGACAAAAAAAAAAGAAAAAGAAAAAGAAAGGAAGGAAGGAAGGAAGGAAGGAAGGAAGGAAGGAAGGAAGGAAGGAAGGAAG
>NC_058133.1:157326534-157470928 GCF_016433145.1 Gracilinanus agilis | reverse complement strand
AAGGAAGGAAGGAAGGAAGGAAGGAAGGAAGGAAGGAAGGAAGGAAGGAAGGAAGAAAGGAAGGAAGGAAGGAAGGAAGGAAGAAGTCAATACAAAGAAAAACCTCAGTCTTGAGGTATCAGTTTGTTGACCTCTACTTTTACACTGGTCTGGCAGGGGGTCCAATACTGAAGTTTAACAGAATCAACATCTGTGCTTCTAGTTATTTATTAGAGCTCTTCCTCTTGGGTGGATACTCTGGCAAGAATCTTCAAGCCTCCAAAGATTCCTTCTGGAGAGAAAAAGAGACTCAGCTACATGTGAATTATAGGGCAGAGGTCACTGAAAATAAGGACAAACCAACATTTCTCATTCTCATCTGAGAGTTACCTTTTGTAACTGAAAGAACAATCTAATAAATTTTTATTAAGTGCCTATAGTTATGTAAGGCACTGTACTAGACTATGGGATATTGTACAAAAGCAACATTAAAAACAGTCTTACCCTGGAAGAGTTTATATTCTACTAGTAGGATAGAACTTGAATGAATGAAAAATAATTTGTTAAGCATCTACTAAGGGCCAATTACTTTGCCAAGCAGTTGGGATATGAATACAAAGAGAAGCTGACATTCTAATAGGGGAAACAATATTTCTCAACATTTATAAGTAGACATGTGATTACTTGAGAATGAGGGAGAGAGAACTAAGGCTTCCCATTGGAGATGGCATATAAAGTGAACCTTAAAGGAAGCTGGGAGTTTTAAGAGGCAGAAGGGAAAAGAATGTATATTCTAGAACAAAAGCTCTAGCTAGCTTGTCAATTCATCATCTCAGAGTAGAGGTTCTTAATATTTTGTACTCATGGGCCCTTTTGGCAGCCCAGTGAAACCTATGGATTCTTTCTCAAAAAAAAGTTTTTAAATGTATTAAATAAAACATAGGTCTAAAAAGAAGTCAATTTTATTTGAATACAACTATTAATATAATATTTACATATATACTAAGTCCATGGACCTCAGATTAAGAACCTCTGTCTTGGAATGTGATTTTTCCTAAATAATATAATTCTTTGGGAGTTGTATAAAGAAATATCTAGACATCTTGGCAATTTTGAAATTCCCAAAGTTGTCAGTTTAATTACAAAATCAAGAAAAAGATCCTTGCTGTTTCAGTAATTATAAGGGTTTAAAAGATTTGAGTTTTTTCTCTATATTGTTCTTCAGGGGGCATAGGCAAAATAGATGAGTAGAGGGAGCATTCCATAAGAATTATTTTCATATTCCTCTCCAAAAAACTTTAATCCTCATTAAATAAAAATTTCAACAAAAAGTTGAGGTGAGTCATTTTTCAAACCCAAGACAACGTAGGAGGTTGGAAGGAGAGATCTCTGACACTGGGCTGGAAACTGCTCAGGTGCACAACAGCATGGCAGCAACACCAGCTATGAACTTTGGCGACTGCAGCAGTAACAGCAGCAATAAGCTCTCATTGTCCAGAGCTGGTAAGGGGTTTGGAGAACTGTTCAAAAAGACAATATAGGGATCCACTGTGTGGGTACTGGGTAAAAGACTGGCTACCATTCAGTAACTCCATTGCCCATTACCCAGTTCTAGGCACAGTTCTTGAGCAGAAAGGAGTGTTTATAGTCATAGGGGAGTAGGAGCCCTGGTCTCAATCCCAAAACAGAAAGAAAGCATGAACCCTAATTCATAGTAGCAGGTCTAGGGCTGAGAAAAGAGAACTAGTGCTTGTGGTTGCAAGGAATCAGGGTCTCTTCCTGGATAAGGACCAGAATGCAGACTAGTAGAACAGTGACCACATATCTCCCTGGATCACAATACCTTGGAAGCCCCCCCCCCACCTAAATTACTGATTCCCAGAACTAACTTCAAAAACATTAAGTGAAAAAGCCTGAAACTTGGGACAATGACACCCCTCCCCACAGGTACCAAACTCCAACATTAGTTCAAAGTCAAGAAATAGGATGGAAAAATGAGCAAATAATAAAATGAGAATATGACCATAAAAAGGCACTATGGTGATAAGGAAATCCCAGACAAAAACTCAAAACAAGATAATCTGTAAACATCTACAAGCAAAGCCTCAAATTAAAATATAGATTGGATGCAAGCTGAACAAGAATCCCTAGAAGAACTAAAGAAATAATTTTTTAAAAGAGCAGAAAAATTATTTTAGAAATCAAATAAAAGCAGTATAGGAAAGATTGGGAAAAGAAATGAAGAAATAGAAAGAAATGATGGGGAAAAAATTAACAGTTTTGTAAAAGAGGCACAAAAATATTGAGGACAAAAACTCCTTAAAAGACAGGATTGGCCAAATGGACAAAGAGGTAGAAAAATTCACAGAAGAAAACAACATCTCAGAAATTCTAATTGGTCAAGTAGAAAAGAGTTCCCAAATCTAACTGAAGGAAATAATTCCTTAAAAATTAGAATGGAACACATGGAAGCTAAGGACTCTATGAGACATCAAGAAGCATTAAAATATGGGGAAAAAATTAGCATAATAGGAGAGTGCCAGGCCTGGTGTCAGGAGAATCTGGGTTAAAATCTGGCGTTGGATATTACTAGTTGTGTGACCCTGGGCAAGTCATTTAACCCCAATTCTCTAGCCCTTATCACTCTTCTGCCTTAGAACTGGTATGAATTCTAAGATAGAAAATAGGGTTAAAAAAAAGAAACAATCAAAGTAAAAAGACTGAAAAAATAGAAGAAAATGTGAATTATCTCAATAAAAAAACTGACATAGAAAATAGATTGAAGACAGATAATTTAAGAATTATTGGACTGCCTGCAAAGCATTACCAAAAAAAACTACATTTCAAAAAATTACATAGGAAATTACCTAGATATTTTAGAACCAGAAGGCAAAATAGAAATTTAAAGGATCCATTAATTGCCTTCTGAAAAAGATCTCACAATGAAAACTCCCCAAAATATTATAGCCAAATTCCAGAGCTTTTAGTTCAAGGAGAAAATACTACAAACATCTAGAAAGAAAGCATTCAAATATCATGAAAGCACAGTCAGGATCACACAAGATTTAGCACCTTCATTACAACAATAAAAAAGCTACCTAGAAAAATTGAGTATAATCCTACAGCGGGGAATGGATATATGTACTTAGTCAAGTACAAGACTTTCAAGCATTGCTAATGAAAAGATCGGAGCTGAATAGAAAACCTGACATTGAGTCACAAGACTCAAAAGTAGCATGAAAAGGTAATCATGAAAGAGAAATTATAAGGGACTTAACAAAAGTTAAATTGCTTACATTCATATAGGAAAATGATAACATATAATTCCTAAGAACTTTATTATTGCTAGGGCAATTAGAAGGAGACTTCATAGAGGGCATGGGTGTAAATAAATTATTTTGGTACGATCTTAAAAAAAAGAAAGGGTAAGAAAAAGGGATGCACTGTGAGAAGTAGAAGAAAAAAAGAATGAGGGAAATTGTCTCACATAAAAGAGATGTGTAAGGAAGAATATTTATGGTAGAGGAGAAATATCAGGGCAATGCTTGAACCTCACTCTCAGCTATACTGGTTCAAAGAGTAAAGAATATGTATTTACTCAGTTGGATATGGAAATCTATCTTACCCAGCAGGGAAGTAGGAAGTGCTAAGAGAAAAGGAGTATGTTGATAAGAGGGCAGCAGATTTAGGGATGTAGAGGTAAAAGCAAAAGAGACTTTTTAAGGAAGGACAGGGTAAGAGTGAGACAGAGATAGTAACAGAGACAGAGAGATAGAAAGAAGATTAAACAGAAGAAAAGAGGATAGAGGGAAATACACAGTATTCATAACTGTGAATGTGAATGGAAGGAAATCACACTGGGAGATGACAGAATGGATTAGAATCTAGAATCCAACAATATGATGTTTACAAGAAACACACTGGAAACAGAAAGACACATCTACAGTTAAAATAAAAACCTGGAGCAGAATCTATTATGTTTCAGCTGAAGTAAAATAAAAAGCAGATAGCATTCATGATCACACACAAAGAAAAAGCAAAAAGAGACCTAATTTAAAAAATCAAGAAAACTACATTTTGTTAAAAGGTAACAGGAATGAAGTAAGATCAACTCTAAACACATTTTTATCAAAGGACATAGTATACAAATTCTTAAAAGAAAAGTTAAATGAGAAGGAGATGGATGGCAAAACTATTCTTATGAGATCCTCAATTTATACCTTTCAGAACTAAAGAAATCTAACCATAAAATAAATAGGAAATAAGTTAAGTAGATAAATATAATTTTAGAAAAATTAGATATGATAAATCTCTAGAAAAAATTAAATGGAAATAGAAAGGAATATTTTTTTTCAACTGTATATTGCACCTCGGTTACCCTCAAGGGTAATCAACAGGCCTCAAACTTGGTAAATTAGGGATGTGAAGTGTCTATCCCAAGGCATGTGAAGACTTCCCTAAGCAGAACGAGCAGATGAGAACAATTTGTTCCAACCACCATAAAGGAATCAAAAACAGATGCTGTGGAACACCTAGAGCCCTGGACAGGCAACAAAGATGCCAAGACCATCCACTTTATCCTGGGCCATCACTAGTTATCCCAACTTTTGTCTTGCCACTGGACTTCAATGACTTTGGAAGAGAGTGAGTAAGGACTTTGTGCAACTCTGCCTCACTTAAATCCAATTCACTTGCAAGTCAAGGTATCATTCTGTGATGTCACTGATCTTCAAAACAAAAGATGAACAACAATATGGCACCTTCACAAAAACAGATCATGCATTAGGGCATAAAGACTTCGCAAACAAATGCAGAAAAGAAGAAATATTGAATGCACCCTTTTTGGACCATAATGTAATAAAAATATAATTCAAAAAGGGCATTAAGAAGCATAGATTAAAAACTAATTGAAAACTAAATAATCTAATCATAAAGAATGAGTGGGTTAAAGTGGGTCAAATCATAGAAAGTGAAATTTATTAAAGATAATGACAAGGAGACAACAAACCAAAATTTGTAGGATGTAGCCAATTTTAGGGGAAATTTCATATCTTTAAATGATTTACATTGATTTTTCACCAGTTGTACTCCATTCTGCCTTCTACCCAACCTGCAGGGTAAGGACTATTCAGTTCCCAAATCTTCTCTTATAGTCATGCTCCCCTATGATCAATTCTGAATATTGCTGACTTAAAGAACACTATATGCCCCAAAACTCAGCATTGACCTCTATCATACTAATGTCCTTTATTCTTCACCTTTTGCTTTCAGGTATCTTCTCCAATTCTTCAACCTTGTCAAATTCTCTACTTGGGTTAATCTTTGAACTATTTCCTTACAATATTTTTTCCATTAAACCTCCTGTACTTGGAGGAAATATGCTGGCTATTATGGAAAGAACACCTCACATGGAGACAGAATCCTGATTCTTGGAACTTTGGTAGTTCTACGAACATGGGCAAGTCAACAAATCTCTCTGAACATCAGATTCCTCTTTTGCAAAATGGAGTTAATAGTACTTGTCCTACCTTCTTTACAAGGATGGTGTGTGAGAATATATGTATGTGAAGAATGTTTTATTAGCACTAAAGCGTACTATTAATGTTAGTTATGATAACAATGATGCCTGAAGGTTACTTTTTTTGTTTTGAATGACAGACACACTTTATTTTCTTCAAAGAAAACTACCAACACAAAATTTTGTACCCAATTTCTCTGAAATAGCTCTGAGAAGATATTCTCTCTTTATTCTCTAGAGTGAGTCTCTGAGATATATAATAACTACTATAAATGCAGTTTTACAGAAGTGGAAACTAAGGTCTGGAGAGGGTAAATAACTTGTTCAGCAAACTAAAATCAACTTAGTTGGATGGTTTTTGTATTATTAACATTTTATATAATAATATAAAAATGTATATTATTAACATCACACACTAAGGTCTTTCTCTATCCAGTATCTTATGGTGGCAAAGAGGTTACTTTAGACTTTCAAAAGGAAATGCCAATGGAGTCCAAACCAAGCAAAGTCCAATCAAACTGGAAAGTATTCAAGTATATATTCTGTGATGGCTTATGTATCTGTATTCTGAGCACCAGCTAAGCTAACATGTGCTTATTTTCAGCAGGTTGGCTATCAAGTAATAAATTTTTTGGTTTCAGCAACTGATGCAACTCTCTACCAAGACTCCAAAAGTCTTGGAGGACTTTTTTTTTCTGCCTCGATTGACATAGAAGAGTCTCAATCTGTTCAAGTGCTGCAGAACACACAAGAATAAAATTAAAGTTTTTGAAGAAACACATTTTAGCAGATCTATTACTCATCTGTAAGCCTCATGGTTGTATGCAGTTGGCATTTCCTCTCTTCCTAGACAGGTGATGGGACTTAATGGAGGGAACTGGCCTTAAAGTTAAGGAGATCTGGATTCAAGTGTCACCTTTTAAATATTAAGACTGTGTAACTCAGAGTAAATCCCTTAATGCTCTAAGGCTAGACATTGCAAAGCAATTGCTAATCTACGTTGGTTGACAAGGTTTCTTCCCTAAAAATTTCCTATTCCAATAAAATCACAAGCATGATTTTAAAGGGGGACTGGGAGGGAAACAGAGATTTATTTAAAGTTCACAATGTTCATGGCCATTTCCCATGAAGACAAAATTTAAACTTTACCAGATAACCTTGGCCATAGCTTATTCTACCTCATCCATAGCCTTTTCACTCCCATCTTTATATATTAACTGAGCAAAGATTTCTGAGTTAACCAAGCTTGAAGGCATTCTAAAATTTGTTATAAAGTACACATATTTTTGTTTTCCAACTGTTGAAATTGCCAAATGGAGCTTGTTCAAACTCTCCATTTAAAAAAAATCCCTTCTGGCCAGAGTCCAAAAAAATGGAAGACTTGGATCCAAGAAGGATAATTTTTCAGTAGGTCACAATCCTAGGAAAAAGTATAGATTCAAAGGAGAATGATCTTGGGGCTTTCATTATTGGAAGGAAAGACACATTTAAGAGGCAGAATGGTAATTTTGAGGAGGTTTTGCCAAATTCTTAAAGGTCCCCTTGAGCTTTCTTAAAGTTGCTTATATCTTTTCCTTCTTGGTGCCATGATCAAATCCACCTCTGCCTCTCTGGGGACAAATGCCAGCCATGAAGGGTACAGTAAACCATTGTTTGAGCAGGTATGCATGGGAGTGACCATGTACAATGAATCCCATCTGCATAAGGAAATACAATACCTTGCCTCCCTCATGCTCTAGACCCCTTCACACATACTTCCCCTCTGGCCACATTTTCTCCACTGTTCTTATCTGTGAAACAAGGTTAAGGGAACTTGGCATACTCTGAGAAGAGGCCTTAGTGAAATAACTGAAACACTGTTATAAAAAGTTTAGGAACAATTATTCTCATTAGTCAGCATGACTAGCACCAGAATAAGAGCAAGAAGTACTGATGTCCAGCTCCAGAAGCAGTAGCTTAGAGAAATTAGATCACTTATTGAGAAAATATCTGAAATAATTAACCCTTATCACCAGCTCTAGAGAAGGCTAGAGAATCAATGGATATTTAGTGTTCAGGACTATGCCCACCTATTGTGATGCTGCCTTTTAAACTCTTATTCCAATGATTTGTTGTGGTATGGCAAAGACCCTGAGCTTTTAGAGGCTATGCCAGCTGAGCACAAACACTGAAGTTCCATTAAGCTAGAAAGGATTTGGTTATTATATGAGGACCAACCTAGTCGTCCCATCAACAGAGGCAACAATTTGTTTTGGCCATGATAAACTCATGAAACCATCTGGTTAATTCAATTCAATACAGCAAATGTTTATTAACTTATATTCTACTTATTCTGCTTATATTCTTCTGTTTTCATTGGTGTCTACCTTCAACCTCGATCTTAGCTGTGGCTCCAAGAAGCTGTAGCATGCACAGTGGCCAAATACTGGTAAGCCATTTCAGCAGGTGAACTAAACCAGGTTGAGGGTAACCAATAAGCCTCAAACCCATGGGTGAATTAGGCATGTGAAGACTTCCCCTGGTGGAATGGAAGCATGAACACAATTTGTCCCAGCAGCCGTGAAGCTAGCTGAAGCAAGTACTATGAAGCACTTAGAGGTTGGTTAGATACTGAAGAAGCCAAAGTCATGCACTGTTTCCTGGGTCATCACCAATCTTCTTGACTTTTGTTACTGGACTTGGAAAACTCTGGAAGAGATAGTGAGGCTGATGACTTTATGCAACATTGCCTCAGTTAACTCAAATTTATGCTCAAATTAAAGGACATCATCATTATTTTGGTCTTCTTCAAGTACAAAGAACAACTACCACCAACCAACTGGGGAAGTACAACATATACCCACATCATAGAATCAATTTACCTAGAGTTTGAGCTGGCAAGCACCACAGAAGTTGTATAGACCAAACAAATCATTTTACAGATCAGGAAACCAACACCCAGGTAGGTCAAGCAATTTGCCTAACAATCAATACATAATGAGATAAAATATAAGGTATAGCAAATAGAAAAAATTCTAACAACCAGGAGGATGTAGGAAGAATTCATGGAAGTGTTGCTTAAAGCTAAACCTTGAAGAAAGATCAGGGTTCTGAAAGGAAGGAAAACATTGTAGCAGTAGCGAGCTGGTAAATATTTTTCAAAAAGTATTTATTTTTTGTTACATATAGAAATAATTATTTTATGACACTTTAGGATTCAGATTTTATTCCACCGTTCTTCTCCTCCAGCAGTAAATAGTCTGATAAAGGTTATGCCAGTGCTTTCATACAGTACATATTTTCATATTGTTCATGTTGTGATAAAAGACACACATCATACATACAATTAAAAAAACTCATAAAGGAAATAAATTAGAAGATAGCATACTTTGGTCTTCAATCATAGCATTTTCATCCTGAGTCCCTTGAGGTTTCTTGGAAACTTGGTTTGTTGATAATGGTATAATCTTTAACAATTGATCATCATATAATACTTCTGTTACTGTATATATCATTATCCTATTTCTGCTCATTTTACTTTGTATCAGTTCGTATATAGGTCTTTCCAGGATTTTCTGAACTCTTGTTCATCATTTTTTGTGGCACAATAGTATTCCATTACAACCATATTCCACAGCTTGTTCAACCATTTCTCAAGTGATGGATAGCCCTTCCATTTCTATTTCTTTGCCACTACAAAAAGAGGTACTAAAAATATTTTTGTACAGGTAGGTCCTTTCCTCTTATCCCTGATCTCTTTGTGATATAGACCCAGTAGTAGTATTGCTGAGTTAAAGGGTATGGATGGTTTTATGGTCCTTTAAGTATAGTTTCATATTGCTCTACAGCAGTGGTTCCCAATCTTTTTTGGCCTACCGCCCCCTTTCCAGAAAAAAATATTACTTAGCACCCCCTGGAAATTATGAAACTATTTATTGAACTCAGAATAGAATGTAATACAAAAACAAGTGTGACCATCTCCACTCCTCTGGATCGCTGTAGCACCCACCAGGGGGCAGTAGCGCCCACTTTTGGAATCACTGCTCTAACGGATGATTCTATCAGTTTGTAGCTCCACTGAACATGTATTAGTGTAGCTGGTAAATAACAACCAGCTCTCTGAAAAAAAAAGTATGGTTGACATATTTAAAAAAAAAAAACCTCTTACTTTCTGTCTTGGAATCAATATTGAGTATTCATTCCAAAGCCAAAGAGAGGTAAGAGCTAGGTTATTGGGGTTAAGCAACTTGCCCCAGGTCATATACCCAGGAAGTGTCTGAGGCCAGATTTGAACCTAGGGCCCCCCATCTCCAAACCTGGCTTTCTATCCACTGAGCTACCTATATGCCCCTGTCAACATACTTTTTTATTTAATCTGCATTATTGGCATTTTCTCCAAAACTTTCTTAAGTCTAAACTATTAGCAAAATGATAAACCAAGTCCTGATCTGTAGTTTGCTGATTTCTAAGATGTTAATGCTCTCACATTTAACAATTGGTTCTCTTAAGCCAATTTGACCCTGTTCTGCCACACTGCAACTTTCTAGGCATGGGAAATAATTTATACAAATGCACAGATGTAGAAGGCAAAATGGTAAGGGCAAGGAGCAGCAAGGCAGTTCCTTTGGTATGGAACATAGAATCCTAAGATCCCCAGCTCCTTTCACATTTATTCAGCTCATATTCATGTTTAGAGGTAGAGGAAGAAACATTCCATATACATATGAGTCCAATCATTATTCTGTTTCTGAGATATTCTTTTGTGCATTGAATTGCTTAAAAAAAAAAGGTATAAAATGCTTAGCATTCACAATGACCCCTGCCAAGGGGTTAGGTAGCCACGAAAAACTTCTGGGATTTGTTATTGTTCTTAACTTAAGAAAAGAGATAACTAACTCAAGAGCAATTCTCAGCCTAGGCTGCAGAGGTTTCATAAATGCTGAAGGTATACATTTGGGAAACTAAAGGAAAACAAGGAGAGAAGGGAGAAGTGGTCTACCTGGGAATATATAAGCATCATCCATTTCTTGGCTTCCTTTCTAAGTTTAGAATTACTATGAATGCGGGTTCTATTTTAAAATTTACCTCATAGACACAAGTTAAGACTATACATGAAAGAAAATAATGTGAAATAAGGCTAGAAAGGTAGGTTGGAGTCAGATTTCAGAGGGTTTTGAATGTTCCAATGAAGAGCTTGTATTTTATCCTAAAAGTCATAAGGAACCACTAGAAGGAAAGTTGCAATTTTTATTAATAGAATTATTATCTATATCAGTGAAAAGAGTACCTACCTATATCTATGAATTCGTGGATCTTTACAATTTTAAGTTATAACTTCAAGATAGTTGTTTATTATTATATCATAAGAATATTAATATTTTAGGTTATTTATTAAATATAATCAAGCCATAATTAGTCATTTAGGCACCTATGGAAAATTGGATTGAGTTGTGGATAAAGGGAGAGAGCTCCTGAGATAGGGCCAGTATTCACTCTTGTGCATGTTTGAAGGAGATGGAAGACAGAGGTCATGAGAGTCATGAGAATTTAGAAGGCTGAAAACTGGGAGGCCAGATGGTCAAAGAAAGCTAGACTTGGTACAAAAAAGACTATAGAGCTGCTGCTAAATTTGTTAGGAAGGAGGAAAAATATCCTGGAGGTATATAGGTGAGAGCAACAAGGATCTAGACAGGATAATATGAACTATCAAAGAAGAGAGAATTGATTGCTGAGAGATTTAAGACAATGTCTTAAATTTCAAGAGTCAATTGGTAGCTAGATGGTATAGTAGAAAGAGCACCAGGTTTGGAGTCAGAGAGCTCTGAGTTTAAATCTAGCCTCAGACATTCATTGGTTGTAGAACTCTGGGAAAGTCATTTAATGTCTGCCTCAGTTTCCTCCACTGTAAAATAAGGATAATAACATCAATTACCTTTTGGGGTTGTGAAGATCAAAAGAGATTATATTTGAAGGGCTTAACACAGTGCCTAATACAGAGTAGATATTTAGGAATTCCTATGTGACAGGAAGTGTTAGTAAAGAATCATATTACTTTGGAAAAGGTACCAAGAAATGTGGGGTCTCCAAGAAAGAAGGCTAAATCTTAGAGAACACCAGAAGATGGAAAGAATGTAAGAGGTAAAGAGCAAATCGAAGATTTAGAGCTAGAAGGAATTTTGGACGCTATCTAGCCAAATCCCCTCATTTCCTCATTACAGATGTGGAAAGTAAGGCTTAAAGAAATCTCTTGGGAAGTGCCAGAGCCAGAGATTGGAACTTAGGAGTCCACTAGGCTGTAAATCCGTGGATATTACTCCTCCCCATCCCCTACAACAATTGAAGTCTCTAGAGGTCTTGGTGTAAGGGAAGGGCAGAAAAAGAATGGTGATTCAGCAAATAGGGATGGATTTATTTTGCAAAGGCTGGGGTAAGAGGGTCAATTAGCAGTGAATTGCCTTCACCATGCACCATGCTGCATTAATCTGTTTCCAGGCCAGGAGATGATGACTCAAATAACCTAGGATCCCTCTAAATCAACATTTTTATTTTACTTATATAGATATTGAGATCCAGTTTGCTCAAGGCCAAACACCTAATTAGTGGTAGAGCCAAAACTAAGACCTGGGTCTCTGGACGCCCATTTTGGTTCTCTTTTCTCATTACAAAGGTCCCTAGCAGTATTCTCTTGTAGTTTAAATGATGCTATCATAATCGTTCTTATCATTTTCATTGAAGGATTTTCTCCAAGGTCCTCCAATTTGATTGCTAAATTTCTATGTGCTCTGGTTGTCCTATGAGATTATATCCCAGTTCTCTAATCTTCCATGTTACAGAGATAGAAAACAGAGGCTGAGAAAGCTTACACAAACCACATAGTCTGGTATCCAACACTGCATAGTGGAAAGAGCAGCAGCCATGAAACTAAAAGACTGAAGTTTGAGTTCCATCTTGGACAATTACTAGCTGGGTGAACTTGGACAAACCATTTTTTACCTCACTGAGCCACCTTTTCTGTTAATGAGGATAAAAATTCTTGTGTTCCCTATCTCCTAGGGTTACTACAAAGCTCCCCCATTAGATTGTGAGCTCCTTAAGGGTAGGAACTGCCTTTTCCCTCTCCGATGCCTGACACATGGTAGAAGCTTTAATAAACATTCATTGATTGATGATATCATGTATATGAAAATGATATACTACTTAAGTGTTATGCATTCAAAGGCATGGTTTCTTCATTTGAACACCTCTTCTTTGAGAGAATCCCAGATCACCGTGGGAGAAATTTTCTGGCTGTAGGCATAAGAAGGATTTCCAATAATTTGGCTCACTAGCCCAGATGCACTAATTCCAGAAAAACTGACTTTGGATATTTAAAAAAAAAGGATTAATAACTTGAGGGAAGACAAGTATAGCCCTGGAGTGTACCCTCTTCCGCCATCACCTATGACCTTTACAGAGAACTAGACCAAGTTCAAGGTACTCTGTACATTCATTACTTTCACTCAAAACAGATCTCATAAGCCCCCATCAGTGGACTTTTTTTTTAAACTACATTTACTAGTTAAAAAGAGGATAAGGATTAGGATTAAAATTATAATTTCATTGGTATAGGGAACTCCTTAATGAGGAAACTCCTATCAGTGTAGATGAGCAACTATTCTGCAATGTTTAGCCTTAGAAATTTGCCTAGAGTTTTGATAGTTTAAAATTATTTGTCCAGGGTTACATAGCTAGTATACATCAAAGGTGGAGATTGAACCCAGGTGTTCCTAGCTATGCAATGTTTCCTCTTGTATTATTCAGAAAAGATAACTAACTCAAAGTAAAAACTTAAATAGAATGGCATAGTAAAAAGGAAAATATCAATATAGCATTTTCTCTATAAACCTGGTTCACTCTCCTGCAAATAAATATGACATGAGGGTGGGCAAAGATAGGGATCATACATTAGGGGTCCATACATAGTGAACATATAATGGGGAGGCATATCTAAGGAGGGATAAGTGGCAAATTCTGCTTCCAGTGCTGCAAGAAATTCCATGTCTTCTGGTGATGTCATCATGGTCCTCTGGATCTGCCCTGGCTAGGAGTAGCAGCACCTCTGCTGCCCTTGGACCCTGCAGGGCACTTCTCACTATTGCCTCTTTTTGGCCCTTAGATGAAATCTTCTTCTGATATGCTACCTTTTTCTCATGAGAGGGGGAGTTGTTTGACCTTTTAAAAAAATGTAGCTCAGAGGCTAAGCATTAGCATTAAAAAAAAACAAAAAACGAACAATGGAGGCTTTCCATACCCCAAAATCAAAATATGGGTTTATACCTTTTTCTCTCTTTCTATGAGAAAAAAGTCTGTTAGCTGCCAGGGTCTTCAGTCTGGGGCAACTTCTGAAAAGCAGTCCAGACAGCAAGATAGTAAATTACAACACAAAGACATTTAAACTGTTTTTGAACTGATTTTCTCCTTCTAGAAGGCACAAAGTCCCTAACCCAAATCTCTATCTGACTTAGGGTGAGACTGGGCCATTCTATTTGAGCCAATTGCTAGGGACCTATATTCAAACAAATTGTAAAGGGCTATGTAGGTATGAAGCACCAGGACTTCCCTGTGCACCCCAATATTCTCTGGATCTTCCATGCAAAGAAGCAGGTAGAATGGCAGCAGCAGGGGCAGACAATCACAAAAAAGCTAGTAGAGCTGCCTGAAAGGTTCCACTGTGAATAGTCTTTTTGCAAATTCTTGCATTCCTTGTACAAATATAACCAACAACAAATGTCCAAGGTCTAGAGGGAACCTAAATAAGATTTTCTTCTCCTGTGCCAAAGCTCAGTGAGTACATAGACAGTGTTATGAAATCAAAATTAGTTTCAGTTGTTAATGTTTGGAACAGAAGCAAAGTAATTTACAAAGTAAGGCCATGTTTAGAAATTATTCCCACTGCCAAACCCCAAAATTACTAATCTAGTCTTTCATTTAAATTTTATAAAACAACCACTACTCACTTTTCTCTCATTTTATCTCATTTTATATACCTGACAACAGTAAACGCCAGTCATCTAAAGAGACATTGTTTTGAGCTCCATTTTCCATTTTAATTTTAGCTCTTGCTTATCTTGGTTTGATTTCTTTTGATCTTAGTCTATATTCCCCCCCTCAGGCATCAGAGCATATATCCATATTAACTTGCCTGACTGCATTTGGTCCAGCTGTGATGCTAATAACCCCTGTGACTTAGGAAGCTACTTATCATTCTGTGGTTTTGTTTCCTGACATCTAAAAAGAGAAATCAGAACCATCCTAAGGAAGTGGAAAAAGCATTGGCCATGGGGTCAGAGACTTGGGTTCTGGGTCCAATTCTATCACTGTCTTTGGTCACACTTAACATGACTGTAGAGGTAAATAATTTCATTTCTCTAAGCTTCCTTTTCCTTAACTGTAAAGTTAGGGAGCTGGAGGAAATGATCTCTAAGGTCCCTTCCAACCCTTGAGTTCTGAAAATGTTCTAATTCCTGAATGTCTTTATACAGCAACATATAAACACAACCCTATAATGTAATCTGCTCTCCTTATAGAGGCTGTATGTATGTCTTCTGATAAAGCATCCTTTCTGGTTTTTTGTCAACATGGCATTTGTCAACCTCCTTCCAAGTGGATCATAAACATGGTATTCAATCTAATCGGGAGGAATGGGCAGTCGATTCATAAGGAAAGAGTTTCAGATATGGAACTTTGCTTTTTGTGTAATGTGTGAATGTGTAACTGATCAATAGTCCCTCCATCCCCTTTTAGAATGACAACATCTCAGAGAAGAAAATTACTTTAGAGGTATTCAATCTAAAAGAGATAAAAGACCCGTTTTACATACATTACTGATCATGGTCATTCAGTGTTTGCTTGAAAATGTTTGGTTGAGGGAACCCACGACTTTCTAGAACAGCTCCTTCCATTTCAGGCTGGTTCTAAATGCTAGGAAGTAGCCTTACTTTGAAGTGAGATTGCCTTTTACCCCACAGCCCCAAATTCTGACAACTGGAACTGAATGGAACAATAATTTTTTTTAACCCTCACCTTCCATCTTAGAATCAATACTGTATGTTGGTTCTAAGGCAGAAGAGCAGTGAGGCAATGGGGATTAAGTGATCTGCCCAGAGTCACACAGCTAGGAAGTATCTGAAGTCAGATTTGAACCTAGGACTTCCTGTCTCTAGACTGGACTCTCAATCCACTGAGTCACCTACCTGGCACTGAACAATTCTATTACCTATTCCACATGGCAGACCTTCAAATAACTGAACATAAGTCCCATGCCTATTAATCAATAAGTTTTTAATAAAATACTTATGCTAGATACTCTGCTAGGTATTGGGAATAGAGAGATAATAGTAAAACTTTGGTCCCAGCTCTTGAGGGAGCAAAGGAAGGGACAACAGGAACCTAAATAAATATATACATAATAAATACAAATTGAATACACGGCAGTTTGGGGAGGAAGAGCATTAGCAATTTGGAAGAAGCAGAAAATACTTTAGGAAACTAGATAAAGAGAGAAGGAAGTTTAGACATAGGAGACAATCAGTACAAAGGCACAGATTTGTGAAATGAAGGCTTTTCTGTGTGGATTAGGTCAATATAGCTGGATTGAAGAGTGCCCATCCTCACTGTCTTCTTTTCATCAGGTTAAAATTTCTTTATTTCCTTCAGTTGATTTATATATGGTATGATCTTGAGGTATTTTACCTTTCTGCGTGGTATAGCTTATCGATCAGCACAATTTCAGTTCCAGGAACTAGAGAGGTCTCAGAAAGGTTTGATCCTAAGAAGGAAGATAATATTCCAAATATATCCAATACTCTCCTTCAATGACCTCTCCCTTATTCACACTTCTGCAAATGATTTCTTAGGCTCAATCCCTTAACATCGAAACCATTAGGAATATTACAGTGCTGAACTCGATAGGTTTTCCATAATAATTCCCACTTCTGGCATATGTGAAAGAACTGCACATGGAAAGGCCAACTACAGACTCTTACTACTCCAAATGGACATTTTGAAACTGCCAAGTGTTTATGGAAAACAATCATAAAAAGGACCCACTAACTGCTTGTTTTGCAAATGTAGTGAAGCAAGGCTCTCCAACCATTGCTGATATCTGATAGACAAAGAGCCTTTCTGGCCACTTTCCAAAGAGACAGTTGTCTGATAGTGTAATGCATGGAAAAAACTGACTCAGTAATAAATATTTCCTAAATCCACCCTCTGCTTCCCTGCCCTACTCCCAAATATTCTCATAAATTCTTGTTTATCTATTCCTTTCTTCTTCTATATAACTGCATCTTTTTGTCGCAGTAGGGCATGGTTAAGTGATGAGGTCCATGACCAATTGTATATTTCTGCTCTTCTATCCTATCCATTGTACAAGATAAGGAATGTCCACACGTTGGATATGGGAATTGGAAGATGGAGTCTGATAATACAGGGTAACTAAGCTTAAAAGTGAATTGTTGCTGCACAACAGAAAGTAGTATACTAGTGTTCCATGGCAAAAAAAAAATGATAATTGCTATGAAGACTAAATAAATACTTGATCTCCAGTCCCATCACAATGGAGATTTCAACACAGTAGACTATGGGCATTAGGATGAATTCCTTTGAACTTCAAAACCTTAATTGAAGAACTAGCTACTATCTCTATAGTTTAGTTTATAGTTTAGGTATATACTCTCCATACCATCATCTACTTCAAACTGTTGCTCCTTGTTATCAACATTTGGCAAGTTGTGGTTTAAAAGCTATAAAGTGGTCTAACACTTCTATCTGCAAAATGATTAGGAACTATGCCTTAAAAGTTACTAAACTATATATACACTTTGACCCAGTAATATTACTACTAACTAGGCTTCAACCCCAAAGATATTAGAGAAGGAAGAAAATGACTTATATGCACAAGATACTGACATTAGCTCTTTTTGTTGTATCAAAAAAACTGGAAACTAAAGGGATATCAATTAATAGAGAATGGCTAAACAAAATGTTGTATATAAATATAAGAGAATATTATTGTGCTACAAGAAATAAAAAAGGGACCCCAGCTTTTGGGATGAGAACTCACTATTTGACAAAAACTGCTGGGAAAATTGAAAAACAGTATGGGGAAAATTAGGTTTAGATCAACATCTTATACCCTATACCAAGTTAAATTCAAAATAGGTACATGACTTAAATATAAAGAGTGAAATCATAAATAAATTAGTTGAACATAGATTAGTATACTTGTTAGATCTGTGGGAAAGGAAGACATTTAAGACCAAGCAAGAGATAGAGAACACTGCAAAATGTAAAATGAATGACTTTGATTATATCAAATTTAAAAGATTTTGTAGAAACAAAACCAATGCAACCAAAATTAGAAGGAAAGCAACAAACTGGGAGAACATTTTAA
Organism: Gracilinanus agilis; assembly: GCF_016433145.1. Lineage (NCBI taxonomy): Eukaryota > Metazoa > Chordata > Mammalia > Didelphimorphia > Didelphidae > Gracilinanus > Gracilinanus agilis. The sequence goes on along the minus strand of NC_058133.1, from coordinate 157,453,019 downwards.
TAATAAAACTCTCTGACAAAGATTTAATTTGCCAAATAGATAAGGAATGTAATAATAAAGAGAGCCAATAAATGAATGTTAGATAGAGGGGAGAGAGAGTCTATGTGGTGAGACTCTCTTCTAGCTCTCCCCTCAGGCCAAATATATACTGGGAGACTTTGAGGGGGTGTCACTCCGAAACTGGGTGACCTGGATGGTCGTGCTGCCCCACAGGAGATGGGGGCAAGGCTTCCCTATAAGATGAGGTATGTGGTACCCCAATCTGATTCTGAATGAGGACAGGGTTCACACAAGCTTCCCCCAAAGTCGGTCAACTTCACAGCGGGTGGTCTGGCTCCAAGATGGAGGTAGCCAGACCAAACTATGGTTCCCCTCTCCCCCATAGTCTCTCAGGCTCTGTGGAATGCTATCTGACTAATGAATAGCTTTTATTAATCAATTAGGGATTGGGGAGAGGGGCAAAGGGCAGAGGGATTTTTGGGGTGCCCTCTTCTCTATTTCTATAGGGTCCATCACTCGGGTGGGAACCTTTAGGGTTCCCACTCCCAAGCTTCTTCCCTTGCCTCTTCTCCTTCTGTTTCTATTTCTATTTCTATTTCTATTTCTATTTCTATTTCTATCCTTTCTATAATTGTAAGTTAGACTGGAAAGAGTCTCTCAGCAAGGTTGGGTAATGGGGGAAGGAGACTAAGAGATCACTCCCAAAATGGAGTCCAAACACTTAGCTAACTCTGTGGTTGAAGTCTTGCTGGGTGATACGCAAAGGAATCTTTGACCAGGGAATCAAGGTTTCAATGTCCGAAGAAAGATCCTCAGGAAGCCCTCAGGACTGGATTTGAGCTAAGATGTCCTCCTCCTCTTTCCCCTCTCAGTCCTCCGTCCCTCATCCTCCGTGAGCCTTACCCAGAATTCCCCTTGGTCTCAACTCTTACCATCTGTCACCAACCATCAATCACTCCCTCTCTAGCTCCTTTTGTCCCATCCCCCTTGCACAAATCCCATCCTTACAGGAACTAAGTCAAATTTACAAAAAAAATGAAGCCATTCTCCAACTGACAAATGGCCAAGGGACACGAATAGGCAGTTTTCACATGATGAAATCAAAACTATCAATAAGCACAAGAAAAACTGTTCTAAATCCCTCCTGATTAGAGAAATGCAAATTAAAACAACTCAGAGGTACCTCCTCATACATAGCATATTGGCACAATATGACAGCAAAGGAAAGTAATAACTGTTGGAGGGGATGTGGCAAAATTGGGACTCTAATACACTGGTGGAGTTGTGAACTGGTTCAACCATTCTGGAGGGCAATTGCAACTATGTGCAAAGGGCTTTAAATGAATGCCTGCCCTTTGACCCAGCCATGCTGGGTTTGTATGCCAAAGAGATCACAGGGAAAAAAGACTTGTACAAAAATATTTATAGCCATACTCTTTGTGGTGGCAAAAAATTGGAAAATGAGGGGGTGTCCATCTATTGGGGAATGGCTGAATAAATTGTGGTGTATGTTGTTGATGGAATTTTATTGTGCTGAAAGGAATAAAGAAATGGAGGAATTTCCTGTGAACTGGAACGAACTCCAGGAATGGATGCAGAGCGAAAGGAGTAGAACCAGGAGAACATTGTACACAGAGATCGATACATTATGGCACATTTGAATGTAATAGACTTTTTTATCAGCAGCAATGCAATGATCTAGGACAATTCAGAGGAACTTATGAGAAAGAACTGTGGAACAAGAAATGCATTAGAAAAATTTATACTCCATCATGCAGTGCTATAGGGATCTGATTAGGGTTTTGATGTTAAAGGATCACTCTACTGCAAATATGAATAACATAGAAATATGCTTTGAACAACGATACATGTATAACCCAGTAGAACTTCTTGTAGACTTTGGGAGGGGAGAGGAGAGACTGGAGGAGGAGGGATTATGAATCATGTAACCATGGAAAAATATTCTAAATAAAAATTAAAAAATTAAAAAAGAACAGCTTCAGAGAAACCTGAAAAGACTTCTATAATTTAATAGAGAATGAGGTGAGCAGAACAAAGAGGATAGTTCTTGCAATAATATTATAAAACAACAACACCATAAATTTTGAAAGACTTAATAACACTAATCAATAAAATGAGCAACCATGAGTACTGAGGTTTGATGATGAAATAGGGTACCCTCCTCCTGACAGAAAGGTGTTGAACTCAAGGTGCATAATTAGATATATATATTTTGGAAATGGTCAATATGGAAATGTCTTTCTTGAACATTCATATTTTTACAAAAACTTAATTCTTCCCTCGCCTTCCTTCCTTCCTTCCTTCCTTCCTTCCTTCCTTCCTTCCTTCCTTCCTTCCTTCCTTTCCTTCTTTCTTTCTCTCTCTGAACAATAGTTCCTAAAAAGAGAAAAAAGAAGAGGACCACTATGGCAAAAAAAATTTCCAGAAAAAAACAGACTACCAAAAGAAAAAACATGTAAACAAGATGACTTTGAAAGTTAAATTTTTTATTTCTCATATACTTGATAGGAAAAGTCAAACTCTCACATAAGAGATTAAGTTTCATTTATAATCCTCTTTTTCTCTTCTACTTTATATATAGAAATGCTCATTTTATTTGGTATTCATCTCAAATTTTCTCTCCCTGTCCTTAATTCTCTGATAATGTCTTTTGTACCACTTCTAGTATACTTAGTGCTGATAACATTTTAATTATGTGTCCTTAATGCCCATCATGCATTTTTCTATTGTTATTTGTCATTTTAGTTCTTCCAAGATCATGAAAACCCATGATTAATAGTTATATAGTAATATCATTGAGAAAACATTAGAGTCAGAACTAGGCTTTTATAGCAATATGCAGTTTGTATTCATTGAAAGCAATGTGCAATTTTAAAAGACAATTGAGCCCAGTTTCCTCCTACTAGTCAATTATGAATCCTAAGGCTTACCATCGATCTGTATCACCTGTCTAAGATGTACCTTTATCTTTATCTCTTCATCTCTCTATTTCTAACTTTGTCTCTGTCTCTGATTCTAATGAACTCAGAAGCACAGCAATCATATTTTGTAAATTCTGATTTTTTTTACCATGAGTATGTAATATTGAACCACTTGTAGATTTTATTTTTCTTCTTTTTGTAATCTATTGCTTTTAGAGAGTATTCAAATAAGCTAATGGAATACTTGAACAGTAGAATGTGTCCAGTAAGATCACTGTTTAGGTTTGCCTTAGATTACAATGCCAGGTTAAAAAGGGAGGAGATCAAAGTGCTATTATAATGTGTAAGATAAAATTTAAAAAAAAGCTCATAAACAGAGTGATCTCTATTGATTAACTTATCCAATGAGTCATCCATATAGCTCCATGTCATAATTTGGGTGCTATTCATTTTTTACTCGTTTCTTTTTCTACTGTGACTAAACAATTTCTTTCAAAGAATATAGGTTTCACTGACAAGGCTTTGTAGTATTGAGAGCCTTGATATGATGTCTTTTGTATAGAGGAGAATTTGGAGAGCCTTGCCATAATAGGTAATGGTTCTTTTTTTGTTTTTTAGCTTTGCTCAGGACATACTGATAAAGATAACATTTGAGTTCCCTATTAACATTCCATTTATTGTCTGTATTCAGCAGACTATTTAATAAGGTTATCCTTCTGGCTATATTTGTCCTATATTCTTTTTTTTTTAAAACCCTTGTACTTCGGTGTATTGTCTCATAGGTGGAAGATTGGTAAGGGTGGGCAATGGGGGTCAAGTGACTTGCCCAGGGTCACACAGCTGGGAAGTGGCTGAGGCTGGGTTTGAACCTAAGACCTCCCGTCTCTAGGCCTGGCTCTCACTCCACTGAGCTACCCAGCTGCCCCTTTGTCCTATATTCTTAATGATTTTGATGTCTACATGTCTCTATCTAGTCTTTCTAAAGTTTTTAAGACTATATATTTCTCTCTCTTTTTTTAAACCTTACCTCTATTTAAGAATTAATTCTAAGTATTGGTTCCAAGGCAGAAGAGTGATAAAGCTACAGAATTGGAGTTAATTGACTTGCCCAGGGTCACCCAACTAAGAAATGTCTGAGGCTAGATTTTAACCCAAGACCTCACATCTCCAGGACTGACTCTCTACCTATTGAGCCAGCCAGTTGCCCCAACTACATATTTCTACAGTGTGATGTATTATTGAAAAATAAACTAATAAACTTTAGAACCTTGTATCTTTTATATCTCTGTTACATATACATATATTCACATACGTAGTCTATTCAGTAATGTGTGTAACTGTGGACTGAAATTTGCAAAGGGGAGCAGGCAATTGGAGTTGGAAGGGACCCTGAAACAGCCCAGAAGAACGTTGCACATTCAGAATTCCATTTTGGAGGGGCCAGCAGCAAGAGGAGTTTGGAGGAGAGTTCTCAACTGTCACATCACTCCTGACCAGACTGGGACCCTGGGGAGTTGGTTCTTTGGATGGGAGGTTTTGTTTTTGGGGTGGATCCTGAGTGAATTGGGCTCCTCTTTACTTTTATTAGTGGTTATCGGGAGATGACAACTACTAACATCAATTCCTATCTTCACAAATATCAACAAAGAAGACATTGAACAGCAATTCTCCTGGGGGAACGGGCTTGAATGAGGTGGGGTCCCTTCCCTGTTCCTGCTTGAATCAATTGATCCTGTAACTTCCTTTTATATTAGTTTAGAAATATTTGATAGGAGGCTGTAGAGGGAAGTGAGAGTTAGCTACTGTGACCAAACCACTGAAGAAGTCCAGAGCTGCTGTCTTTGGGAAGAAAACATAGCTGATAGCGAAGTTCATCCTTTCCCTCCTTCCTTGATTCCCCTATACCTTTTCCCCCTGTACCCCGAATTTAATTTATCATTTAATAAACCCCTGATAGTTTGATACTTAGAGTCTGGAGAAGTTACTCTGAGGGGGGGAGGTGACTGATCTTGGGGCTGAGAGGCAGACTGCTACTTGACTCCATCTTGAGGGGTAAAGCTACTTGAACTTAGGAGTGGGGGGAGGCTTGTCTCAGCAGGGCTGGCTCTGAGGGCAGGATCCAACCCATTGGGGTCATAACTGAACCCCAACACTTCAACATCCCTACTATAGCTTTGCCAGTTTGGGAACCTCTTTGAAGTTATTCCCTCATAGGTCTTCCCCAAAGTTGGGGGTGGGTTGTTAGCTAAACTGGTCCATTGAATGCTAACAAGGGGGGGGGTTTAGATGCACCCCCCCTACCATCAATACTCACCCCAATACATGTGTTGGTACTGGTTGTCCAAAAATGTATATAGGACATACTTTTAAACTGAATATGGGGGACAGGTTGGTGGCTCAGTGGATTGAGAATCAGACTCAGAGACAGGAAGTCCCAGGTTCAAATCTGACCTCAGACACTTCCTAGTTGTGTGACCCTGGACAAGTCACTTAACCCCCATTGCCTAGCCCTTACCACTCTTCTGCCTTAGAACCAATACCCAGTGTTGATTCTAAGACAGAAGGTAAGGGTTTCAAAAAAAAATAAACTGAATATGAATTATTAACATTTTCCCATGGTTTTCCAATCAACAAAACAGTAAAATCAAGCCCTGATTTGTAACATTTACTAGTCTCCAAGGTATAAATATTCACACAAAATTTTTTTTCTTAAATCTTTATTTCTGTCCTAGTGACAACTCTAAGACAGAAGAGCAAGGACTAGACAACTGGGGGTAAGTGATTTGTCCAGGGTCACATAGCAAAGAAGTGTCTATGGTCATATTTGAATACAAGTCCTCCTGACTCCAGACCTTGCTTTTATCCATTGAGCCACCTAGCTGCCCCCACTCTGAAAATTTAACAATTATATCTTGAAGGCTGGATATAAGCTGATTCTAACACACCATTGGGTCTATGGTAAAAACTGTCTATGAAACCATCCTGTTTTCATTAAGGGGATTCTCAATGCGGGTGTAGACCATTCTCAAAAAGATTTTAGATGGGTATGTCATTTGGTAGGCACTAAAGACACCCAGATCACCCTTTTGTTTTGTTTTGCAATGAAAGCATTACCTGTGATATTTACCTTCCTTTCTGACTCTTCTCATTTCTGAGAAGTCCTGAAGATTTAAAATGAGTCACCTACAACACAGAGTTCTTATATAAGTATTGGGTCAGTTCCCAATTTCATCTTCTTAAATGTCATTACCAGTTCCTTATGTAGTAAATCAGTTTAAAAGGTCATAGAGTTTCCATGTGATGGTTCCATTATTGTTGCCTATGAGAATAGATAGAACTGTTCCATTTTGTGCCTATTTATTGTCCTGTGCTGGTTTTATCTAAAGATATTCTTGCTATAATCTGATTAGCTAGATATCATGTAAGACTTCTACTGGAACTCCGGTGGCTTGTTCTTTTTTCAGCTGCTTTTCACTCTTTCATGCATGCTTGGAGGAACTAAACCACTCACCTCTATGCTCCTTGGGAACAGGATTCCTCCTCTTTATCTCTGCCATTTTCTGCTCTGCCACTGTTTCTATTCTTCCACTATCTAAATTTGATCTCCAGAGTTTGTGCCTGGTAGAGAGGAAATAAGCCAGTTGGTTCTGAACTCCTTTGGGCCATCTATCCTCATTTTCACCCCAATCATTTTTTAGGTTGCCCGCAGGTTTCTCTCTCACGTTCTTTGGCTTCCCCTACTTGCTCTGAGGACAGAAATAATTCAATACCATCATTGAAAATAGATATGCCAGTGGACTACCTTGTTCTACTCACCATCTTTGTGGCTTTCCATGTCAGAACTCCTTCCTGGGTTACCACTGATCCCTATATGTGTAATTTTTCCTTTTCAAGAGAGAAAATGTCTCATGGTGGACAGAGAACCCATCTGAAAGTCTTGAAGTTTTTGGTCTGAGTCCTGCCTCTGACTCATTCTAGCTGTGTAACCCCGAGGAAGTTATCAAACTTCTCAGTGCTCTAAGCAACCCTCTAAGACTATAAATTTCGGAAAAGATGCCAATCCTACCAGAAAGGAATCCTTTAATCAATGCTGTATTAATACTTGAAAGGAAGTGCTATCTGGAGTAGAAGTGTCAAACACAAAGCCAGCTGGCCCCATGTAGCCCAGGACACTCACCAGTGCTGCCAGAACCAGATTAAAATGTAATTGGGAAAAAGTTTACAAAATACATAAAAATTCAATTAAACATAGATAACCACAACTTAATCCTTACTTTTTGTCTTGGAATGACTACTGAGTATTGGTTCCAAGGCAGAAGAGTGGTAAGAATTAGGCAATTGGGATAAGTGACTTGCCCAGGGTCACATAGCAAGGAAGTATCTAAGGTCAAATTTGAATCCAAGACCTTTCATCTCTAAGCTTGCTCTGTCCACTATGTCACCTAGTTGTTCCTCCAACATTTCATTTTAAAACTAAGTCCATATGTGGTCTGCAGGATCCTTACTTACAGATTAGTGACCCCTATTTCTGTTTGAGTTTGATACCACTAGTATACTAGATAGAAATTGTGCCTTAAAGTCGGGAAAACACAAGTTCTAACCTTCACTCTGACAAATACTCGCTGTATGACCCTGGAAAAGTCATTTATCTCTCAGTATTCTAAACAACTCTGAAAGCATAATGTACAGAGAAAATGCTAATCTAGAATTCAGTGGGGAATTCCCCCTACCAAAGAAATCATAGGTCCAAATCACAGGTATATAAACATACACACATATACATATATAAATACATATAACATAATATGTAATAACATATAATTATTTATTATCATTATTATAAAATGCATTCTCATGCAAATCATCAAAATCTCACTTCACTCTGTAAGGTTGGTAACACCATTAGGCTTGATTTACATGTGAGGAAATTGAGATTCAGAGACTTGCCCCAGCTTACTTTGATAAAAATGAATGGAACCAGGACTTCAATCTAAGTCTTCTGATTTCAAATCTAGTGCTCTTTAGTCACACTTTTCTCTTAGCACAGATGGTATTATTCCCAGTGAAGAGTTGAGATCACGACACTTCCTAGAGACTTAATGAAATTCTCAGATTAATGGCTCAAGGCAAATTAACTCATTCTATCTTTATTCTTAGAGAAACAACTTGGGAATGCATCTTTTATTGCTTAATTAATGAATTGCAACCATGCCAAGTAAGTTTATGGCTACAACAGTTTCCAGTATTAATAGCGTTTTGTGGTATTTTGTTCATTAACTTTCAGAAAGACATTGGTTTGTTCCTTGGGTTCTGAAATATAAACAAACCAAAGTACAGGATATTCTCTGAGAGTTTAATTCATGGACAGGTGCCAATTCTAGGCTAGAGTTCAATTTTGTTGGCACTGCCACCAACCCACAGCATGTTATGGCTATGGTTAAACAAGAGATGCCTTTAACTGTTTGTGTGTGTGTGTGTGTGTGTGTGTGTGTGTGTGAGAGAGAGAGAGAGAGAGAGAGAGAGAGAGAGAGAGAGAGAGAGAGTGTCAGCTCTCTTCAATTTGGGAGCCCAACACAGAAGGAAGAATGTTAACTAACTGAACTTTTTCCAGAGAGTGGCCAAACATGGTAAAGAGTCTCAAAGCAATGTAATAAGAATTGGTTGAGAGAGAAAGGGGTGTTGAACTTAGAGGTGAGGATACTTAGCAGGGATTATTGTTGTTTTGTCATGTCTGATTCTTCATGATCTCTTGGACTATAACATACTGGGCCCTTCTGTCATCCACTATCAACCAAAGCCTGCCCAAGCTCAAGACATGATAGCTGTCTTCAAATATTTCAGGGAATATCATATGGGAAAGCATGTGATTATATTCTTTCTACTTCACCCCAGAGGAGAAAACTAAGACCAATGGGTAGAAGTTATAAGGAAGCAGATTTTGGCTCATTATAAGGACAAGCAAGCTAACAATTAAAACTGTCCAATGATGACTTAAATTCCTCTGGAAGTAATGATTTTCTCATTGCTAGAGATAGTCATATGGTAATCAGATAACTGCCTGTCAAAAATGTTGAAAGAATATTCTTGCTCTTAGCACTGTACTTCATGTTAATCACAGAAGTCCCAGACACTTTCCATTTTTAACATGTTTTCCAACATTTAGAGTTCCAAATTCTTTCTCTACTTCTGCCCCCCCAACAGTAAGCAATTTTCTCTATATTCTACATGTACAATCATGCAAAACATATATCCATATTCATCATGTGGTAGAAGAAGGGAAATATTTTTTTAAAAACTCATGAAGAAAATAAAGTGAAAAATAATATGCTTTGATCTGCATTTAGCCTCCATCAATTCTTTCTCATATAGATGGCACTTTTCAGCATGAGTCCTTTGGAGTTGGATCACTATGTTGTTGAGAATACGTAAGTCATTCACAGTTAATCATCATACAAAATTGCTGATACTATGTACAATGTTCTCCTGTTTCTACTCATATCACTTTGCATCAGTTCATATAAGTCTTTCTAGGCTTTTCTGAAATTATCCTGCTCATTGTTTCTAAGCATAATGGTATTCCATTACAATAACATACCACAATTTGTTCAGCCATTCCACAATTAATAAGTATAAATTTTTAATTGGATGAAAGACAAATGACAGTACACAAAGTCCAATATATCCTTCCATTTGGATAGAGATGAAATGAATAGTCAAGAGGTAAACCAACCTAGTAGTGAAAGAGTTCCTTTCTGGAGGATTCTGCTTTATGAATTGGAGCCAAGAACCTAAGAGGAGAATCACTCATGGGATGGAAAGAAAAATGGTTTCTCTTTCTCTTGACCATGTATTGGAAAGGCTGTTCCAGTGCCATACAAGGCATCCAGACTGGGCCAATAGGAGACAATGTATCCAGTAGAGAATGATGGTCACCCAAGAAAAGGGGTTTTCAGGGAGAGTGACCCCTTCTGGTAGATATGGACTGTCTTTGTAGACATTTACCCTCAGAAGCCTGTAGCGATCTATCCTTATGGGAAATTGTGTGAGGATGCTATAAAGAGAAAGAAGGAATTTTCGGACTTGTGAGTTATTCCTATTATATTTGTTCTCAAAAATGTAGCTTACCATCTTTGTACTTAAGTTGGTGCCCAATTTCTATTTTTTAAAACCCTTGCCTTCTGTCTTAGAATAAATACTGTGTATTTAGTTCCAAGGCAGAAGAACAGCAAGGGCTAGGCAATAGTGGTTAAATGATTTGCCAAGGGTCACATAGAGCTGGGAAGTATCTGAGACCAGATATGAACCCAGAACCTCCTGTCTCTAAGTTTGATTATCAATTCACTATGTCATTTAGCTCTCCCCAGACCCCATTTTCTTGATAGATCTGGTGTTTGAGAGGGAAATTTTTGTTGTTGTTGTTGTTGTTGTTGTTTGGTAACTACTGATCTTGCTATACCCACTTAGTAAATATTTTTGCTTTAAAAAAAAAAAGAAATGTCTGGCTGTTTGATGGTATAAAACACACTTGTAGGAGATCATAAACAACACTGTCAGTATATATCTCTCAGGCTTACCTACCTCTAGAATCCTGAGGATAGTAGTAGTTAGCTGTCCTTTGGGAATCCAGACTGTCAGTGTGACTGGAAATTAGGAAAGAAACTCCAGAGAGGGTCTCAAAAGAATACTGATGGAATAACCTTGCAGAGAATCCAAAAATGAATTACATTCGTTTTTATCTTACTTTACATTTCATATGTAAAGTATGTGTTAATATATGGTTAATATATGGTATAATATATGGTATAATTTATGTATGCATATTTTTCATATCAAAATCACAGATTTACCTAGTTAATACTTACCTAGTTAATAGATAGAATTCTGGATCTGACATCAGGAAGATCTAAGTTTCAAATAAGCTTCAGGCACTGACTATGTGGCCGTGGGCAAGCCACTTAACTTCTGCCTCAGTTTCTTTAATCATAAAATAGATAGCACCAACCTTAGAGGGATATTGAGAGGATCAAATTAGATAATATTTGTAAATCATTTAGCAGAGTGTCTGACATATTGAAAGAAATTAATAAATTCTTATTTCTTTCCTTTTTAGTTTAATTTATACATTCTTCATTTTTGTATGTCCTCATTGAAGATGAATTAGTGCAAATGCAGGTATATATGTATAAATGACTTGAGATTATTTTTTCTCCCTTCTCTAAATTATAAATCATTTAATATCTGTCCTATTTAATTTGAGCATTGTAGAATTAAAGAATTTCAGAATTGGAAAGCACTGTAGTAACCTGCTCATTGAACCAAACCCCCCCAAAAGAACACATACAGAGGGCGGTCATCCAGAATCTACATGAATAGGGGAAGAAACCAAAATCACCTAAGACGACTGCTTCCATTTTTTTAAATACTCTCATTGTAGGGAAGGTTTTTTGTTTCTGTTTTTGTTTTTTCTGATATCAAGCTTAAACGTGCCTCTCTGAAATTTCCATCTAGAACTCCTTGTCCTACACTTTGGGGCTAATCAGAAAAATTCTAATCCTCTTCCATAAAAATTCCTAATTCCTTCAAATATTTGGAAGCAGTCATCATAATCCCCTGAGTTTTCTTTTTCCACACTAAATATATATGCTCATTGACTCGTCCTAATATGGCACAACCATTTTGGAGAGCCTCCTCTGGACACCCTTCGACTAAATGAATGGTATCCAGAAATGAACAAAATGTTAAAGAAAGAGTTTTGATCAGACCAGGATAATGGAGAATGGCCCCTTCCTTATTCCTGGAAATAAGGCCTCTCTTAAAGCAGCTCAAGATTATGTTGGTGGGGGAAAAGGGAGAAGGGGTTCACTGCCATATCACATTGTTGATTCATATTGATCTTAACTGAAATATTGCTTCATAACCATATTTCCCCATTCTATGCTTGTGAAGTGATCTAATCAATAAAAAATAATGGAAGATTCTACATACATTGTTGTTCACTAGTTTCAGTTATGTCTAACTCTTTGTGACCCATTTGGAATTTCATTGGCAAAGATACTGGAGTGGTTTTCCATTTCCTTCTCCAGCTCACTTTACATATGAGGAAACTGAGGCAAATAGAGTTAAGTGACTTGCCCAGGATCACACAGTTGGGAAGTGTCTAAGGCCATATTTGAACCCAGGATCTCTCCTCTCTAGGTCTGGCTCTCAGTCCACTGAGCCACCTAGCTACAACCCCTGATGGAGTTTTGGCTCTTTAAAGACAAAGACTCTGATCTCTATGTCTTTTAAATGCACCCTAACACCCAGGCCAGTGCTAAGCACATAGTAGCTGCTTTCTTTTTATTGAATTACTTAGATGAGAAAAAAAAGCAGATAAAACCTTTTAGGTTTGAAAATTTGGTAAGATTGATCCACAAAGTTAATAATCAAGAGCTAACTGACAAGACTGATCTTAATGAATGAAGAGCCTGGTAGAAGGCAGACTGTTGGAGTGGAAAGACTGCTGGGTCTGGAGTCAGGAAAACCTGAGTTCAAGTCCAGCCTCAGACCTTTACTACCTGTATGACCCTGGACATGTCACTTAACCTCTACTTCAATTTCCTCATTTGTAAAATGGAAATAACAATTTCCTCTTCCAGGGTTGTTGTTAAAGACCAAATGAGATAATTATAAAGCGTTTAGCATTGTGCTTGGCATGTAGTAAGCACTGCATAAATTTAGATATTTTTATTAAGTATTATCAAATCCCAACTCTACCACTTCTAACCTTTGTGATGTTGGACCATACTCTTAGCTGGTCCTGAGTTTCGTCATCTACAAAATGAAGGGGATGCTCTAGATTAAGCTCACTTCTAAGGTCCCTTCCTATGATTTATGAACTTTGGAGTATGAAGAGACCTTTGAGATCATCTCCTCATTTCACAGATAGGGAAAACAAAGGCCCAGAGAAGGAGAGGGTCTTGTCTAAAATCCCAGGGGTAGCCTGTATTAGAGGGAGGGTCTAGAGCCCAGGTCCCTTGGCTCCTTGTTTTTTTGCTCTGCCAGGAGACCTCATGCTCAGGAAGAGTAAAGTGATTTTTATTTCACCATCTTCAGGGAAACTAAACTGATCATTTCTTTAATCAAATCAAGCCCCCTGGGCCCCAAATGACTCCAGCTGGCACCAGATTCACAAAGACTTTCCTCGCCTTCCTGTTATCCAGCTGACATTATTCTCTTCTCCATTATGTATGGCTTTCTTCCTTGAATTCAGCCTATGTAAAGCACTGTTCTGGGCCCTGTGGGGAATTGTTAAAGAACTAGAAATGGTTCATCACTCAATCAAATACTGACTCCACCAAGCTTTTTGTTAGGAGCTGTGAGGAAAGTTAAAAGAGGGATTCCACCTCTAAAATGTTCATCTAGTTGGGAAAATGAGCTATAAATATATTTTATTTCCTAAGGGCCAAATAAGTAGCATGGATAACAAACACAGAACTATGGAAATTTGGAAGGAGAAGAGACCACCTGAATTAAGGAGTTTATTTAAGGAAAGGTGAGAATAAAAATATGCTTATTTACTTATTTAGAAATACCTATACAAGTGGAAACTAGCACAGGGCAAACTGTATATAAGAGAGGCTCCAACCATACCTTTAGAGGTACCCATCCCAGAACTACTACAATTTGCCAGTGAAGAAAGCTGGGGTTATGGAACTGGAATCAGGATAGACCTGAGTTTGAATACCATTTCAGACAGTTAATAGCTGTGGTACTTTGGCCAAGTTATTTTATCCTTATCTACCTCAGTTTCCTCATTTATTAAATAAGGATAATTTACCTCTGGATGATTAAATAGAAGTTAAGAGTATTACCCAAGGTCATACAGGAGAATTAAAAAGGGATAATAACCCCTCTCCAGGGTCATTGTGAAGATCAAATCAGATATTTGCAAAGAGCTTTATAAACTTTAAAACAACTTTAGAAATGCTAGCTATTGTTATTGTATACATAGATATAGATATAGATATAGATGTAGATGTAGATGTAGATGTAGATGTAGATGTAGATATAGATATAGATATAGATATAGATATAGATATAGATATAGATATAGATATAGATATATGATGTACTCTGGGAGTACAAGTGTATTTATTCTCACTTTTTGAGATGAGGTAATTGAGCTTGAAAGAACTCAAGTGACCTGTCTAGGACCTTACAGCTAGTAAAGGTCAGAAGGATTCGAACCCCTGAGTTCTTTCCATTTTGCCCCAAAGGAAAGGAATTATAGATAAGTTCCTCTAAACCCCAACCCTCCACCATCCCAAACCTGGGACTGTACTTGGGCCAACCCTCCCCAATGTGGGAATCCTTGTACCGAAATCCCCCGGGATTTACATCAATACCTCTCATCTGAGTATTGATCTGATTATAACAATTGACACAAAAGTGTGAATCATACATAGACGTAACTCTGGGGCAAAGGGAGTATATGCACATGGAAGTGGAGAAGGGGGCTTTTTGCTTCTAATTTTGGAATCACTCACTAATTGGTGAAATTTTTGAATAGGACAAAACACTCATATTTCTCCCCTAATCTAGGCTGGACAAAACATTTCTAGCTCTCCCACCTCCCACTAGTCTTGCAGACAATAAAATTCAAGGGGTGGAATCATTGGTTAGTAGATTTATTCTCCCCCCATCTCTGACCCTCAGCAAACACCTTTATAAATGGGCTCTCCACCCTTTGAGGAGCTCAGCAACTGCCAAGAGCAACAGTTGGGGAAACTAGTGTGGGTGGGCTCAGGAATTTTGGAACTGTGGAATTGGGAGAGTCTCTTCAGTTTAAATACTGCATAAAAATGCATGGAAAAATGGGGTGGGGGACAGGTCGTCTCCCCTCCCTTCCACACACCCCTGCTAATTTCCAAAGAGCTAGCTAGTGCTCAGTGGGAATCAATGGAAATTGTAACTCTTACTAACATTTGAAGTTGCACTGGAGCTGTTATCACCCAGAAGACTGACGTTTTAATGACCATCTCCACAAGCTGACCTCGGGAGAAAATACTCCTGCTCTGATTTATCCAGCATGTCATGTTGCTTTGATTCCAAAGAACATGTGGGAACGGAGCCAGTGTCAGACATTTGGCATGAGCGCCTGCCTGGGGCTTGACTAACTTCAGCTGTGTTGTATCAGCAACTAGAATGCCTTTAACTGGGGTTGGACAGTCTTGGGGAT
Organism: Gracilinanus agilis; assembly: GCF_016433145.1. Taxonomy (NCBI): domain Eukaryota; kingdom Metazoa; phylum Chordata; class Mammalia; order Didelphimorphia; family Didelphidae; genus Gracilinanus; species Gracilinanus agilis. The sequence continues at coordinate 157,437,857 of NC_058133.1, read as the reverse complement.
GCTGAGCACATGAAGGGGGACTACAGGGTGGGGGCGGACTGCTGAAGGGAAAGTCTTTCCCAAGGATTCAGGGTTAGGAAAGAGCTTCTTCAGGGAAGGGTTTGAAGCTCCATCCATGGGATATTTCTTTAGGAAAGTCTTGAGAAATATCCATCCAAGGGCAAAAGCTCGATGAAAGGATCAAGCTTAAGGGTAGCTAGATGGCTCAGTAGAGAGAGAACCAAGTCTAGAGATAGGAGATCCTGGGTTCAAATCTAGCTTCACATACATCCTAGATGTGTGACTTTGGGCAAGTCACTTAACCCCAATTGTCTAGCCCTTACCACTCTTCTGCTGATAGTATCAGTTCTAAGATTGAAGGCAAGGGTTAAAAAAAAGACAAGACAAGACAAGATCAAACTTAGTGATTTGAGGAGAGCCAAAACTTTTCTTGGTTTACAGAGATTTCTCTTAATTTCCTTGAGAGCAAATATTTCCGATATCTCTCTGCATAAGTACCTAACATAGGAAATCCTGTCTATGATTAGGCCTAGGATTGACAGTTAGCATATTATAAAGGTCGATACAACAAATAAATGAAGAAACAAACTTTGTAAATAATTGATTCCCAAGTGTTAATTAGGAATAATACTGACATCCAACATTGTAATTTCAGCATCAAAACTACCCAAATGATTTTTCCTGTGGAAAAAGTAGATAAGACAAGTAATTTTTCTTTAAATAAAGATGCTTTTTTTGCAGTGGAGACCAGCTGGACTGGCTTTCCTAAAAGATAAAAACTAAAAGAGCACTTAGCTGAATTTTCTGAGTCCCCCAATGAGTTCCCTCATGAGAATAGGGAATAGAGGGGACAATTACTTCTCACCCTAAGTTCTGACTGTCACATTAGCCACCAACAGTGGTCTGTTTCCCCAACACACAGAATAGTTCAATGGTGTGATCTCCAAGGTCAAGCCCTTGAGTACTGCATTTTGTTCTTGATGCCTAAAGTTCCACAATTAGAAATACATTCCCTCCCAGCTGTGTGACCCTGGGCAAGTCACTTGACCCCCATTACCAGCCCTTATCACTCTTCTGCCTTGGAACCAATACACAGTATTGATTCCAAATGGAAGGTAAGGGTTTAAAAAAAAAGAAAGAAAGAAATACATTCCCTAGGATTAACCTCTGTAAATACTTCTAAAAAAAGTCTAGAGTTGTTGGAGGGGGATTGCTATGTGTGAACTTAAAACTGTGATTTCATGAATATGGGGAACTTCCAGTGTGGAAACTTTGCTTTTCAGTGCTGATCAGCATCCCCAGTCTTTAATTTAAAGTCTTAGAGAATTGCCTGGAGCAGCAAGAAGTTGTGATCTTTTGGGCCAGTATAAATCACTGGCTCTCTATCCACCATGTACAGAACTGATCAGTATGACCAGCTGAATCATTAAAGTTCATAGTTAGAGCTGTCCCAAACTGAAATGGGTTCCTTTAGGAAAGTTGTGATTACCCAGTCCTAGAGTTCTGCAAATGGTGATTGGATCAATAGTGTTGAATATGCCATGGAAGGGATTTATACTTGAACTCAATGACCACCGAGGTTCCTTCCAGTTCTGGGGTTCTGCAAATACATGTGCCCAAATATCAACTTTTCTCCTAATAGGAGAGTTCTAGATACTGAGAATCTGGAGGTCGGGAAGCACCAAATAATACATAAGAATTTAAGGAGGGGTTGTTAATTCCCAAGGACAAACTTCTATTTGACAATTTTGCCTCTGACAGGCCTTGGGGACCTAAAGCAGAGGTGCCAAGTAATCTGGGGGCCCCAGGCTTTATCATTGCGATTAACAGATTCAAAGCAATCTGTCATCACATACTCAAGGGGCATTAGGTTGAAACCAAAAGCAGAGTCTTAAACAGAGAAACTTCAGTCACTTAGAAGATGGGTTGAGAAATACAAACCAGATTTGAATTCCAAAGCTTATCTATACCAGCTTGTGAGTGGAGCTGCCCAACCCTACCCTACTTCCAGAGCACTTAGTTGAATTTCCTAGGTCCTGGTCTCCCAATGAGTTCTGTCATGAGAACAGGGAATAAAGAGGACAATTATTTCTCACCCTAGGCTCTGGTTGTCACATGAACCATCAAAAAAAAGTGTTGATGGTCTCAAGGAAGTCAGAGACTAACAGAAAGGTCCCATAAATATAGAGAATATCCATAGGTGCACTTTTCATAATATTAAAGAACTGGAAAGAAAGCAACTGCCCATCAATTGGGAAATGGCTAAAAAAATGAGGAGTAATAATGCAATGAAATATTATTTTGCAGGAAAAAAGACAAATAATGAGGAATTCAGAGAAACATGGAAAGATGAGGATGAGTTAATGCAACGGGAAATAAACCGAACCAGAAGAAGAATATATGAAACAACTTCGACAATGTAAATGAAAAGATCACTGACTGGAGGCTGACCTATGAGCATTTATAAAAAACAGTTTGGATCATGGAGAACAGATGCTGAAACAAAGTATAAGGATAGACCATTGCATTTATTATGAGATGGGTCATTGTTTTGGTTGTTTTTTGCTCAACTGTTTTTCTTTGTTACAAGGTAAGATTCAACTGCAGGGGACTGGAGAAGAGATATAAAACTTACTTGTAAAAGAAGGCATTAGTGTTTCTATCATCATCATCATCATCATCCTTCCTTGAAGTACTAAAAGGCTAGGGACTAATAGAATGCTAATTCAGCTGTACCTCATTTTCAAGGGATGATAATAGCTTGCATTTAAGTAACTTCAGGGTTTAATCCATTCTTTCCCTTGATAATGATGGCAAGCCTGTGAAGTAAATATAGTGCAGGGTTTATTGTCTAGTTTTATAGGCAAGGAGACTGGCACTCAGGAAAAATAAATGGCTTAAATTCATATACATTTATATATATATATATATATATATATAAAGAGAGAGAGAGAGTAGTGTATATACTACTGGGTATATATATTAAAAGCAATATATATTATATATATTATATATATAGTAGAGCTGGGATCCAAACTCTGCTGATTATGAGTTTGGAGAGCTCTTCCATTTTATCATGTTGATTTGGTTGCATGAAAATGTGAAGTTCTTCTCCTTAGGACTCCCAGGAACTAAGATTTTGCATATAAACCAAAGAAACTCATTTCTCAAAGTGTGGTCCAAGGATGGGGAGGGGGGGTGTCCTTGAGATGCTTTTGGGAGGTCTGTGAGGTAAATACTATTTTCATCATATTACTAAGATGTTATTTGCCTATTAAAATATTTTCCCCCTTTCCAACTATATTTCTGTGAGGCTGGATTTTCTTCATACCAAAACAATATAAATGCACCAGACTGAATGGAGAAGCAGATATGTGACCCCAGCTGTCTTCTATTAAGCTAGACATTAAAGAGATTTGCAAAATTCTATAAAACACTGCCACTCTTCTCACTTAAGTTTTTTAAAAGAGGTTGGAAAACATAATTTTTATTAAAATATAAATGTTTTACATATAAAAAATGAAAATAAAAATATTTCATAAAACAGTGTTAAATTATAATGGCTTAATTATTAATTAATTAACTAATTAATCACTTTTAATTTATCCATCTTACTTTCTAATATACTTAATATAGATAAAGAAGACCCACACAAACAAAAGCTCTTTGAGGAGGAAGGAGGTCTTCAATAATTTTTATTAAAGAGGTCACAAGACTAAAGAATTTGCAAACTGTTGGTATATGCAAAAATTCCTACTCAGTGCTTTCTAATTCTCATTTTAGCATCAAAATGATAGAAGGCAGAAACATTCCTAGTGAGCAATTCTCCCTGTGCCATCAACAGAAACCCTGGAGTCACCTCCTAGGACAGGATTGGCAAAGATGTGGCATGGGTGCAGAGCCCACCCTGAGGAAGCTGCTCTGTTCCCCCTCTTCCCAGTGCCCAAAGATGTTTTTTGCATGCCCCACCCCACTGTCTAGCCACCCAAAACAAGCAATTCCTCTTTCAGCTCTTTCCCTTAATTCAGGGATTCACATATAGCTTAAATTTGCCCTCTGGATACTGGAACTCTGAAAAGGTTGACCAATGGTCTTCTAGGATATAGCAGCTCGAAGGGTAAAGATCCACAAATTACTTGGCTATATCTATGAAGATCTTCCAAGAAATCAGAGGGAAAAAAAAGGCCTCACTAAAGCATTCAGATTAACATTTTATTGCTGGTGCTGCTGTTATTGTTGTAGAAATGGAATAAAGCAGATGCCAATTAATTGGGGAAATGTCTAAACAAATTATAGTACATGACTATAATGGAATACATTTGTGTTGTAAGAAATAATGAATATGAAGAATAAAGAGAAGTTTGGAAAGACTTATGTGAACAGATACAAAGTGAAGTATATTTTCTCAAATCTTTCTTCAGAACCAAGCTTTTAATCATAATTATATAGCATTTAGTTTTTGTTTTGTTTTTAGTTGTTGTTACTGTTTTGTTGCTCTTGTTTTCTTGGTTCTGATTGCTTCTCTTCTTATCTATTCATGTTAATCTTCCCATGCTTCTCTTTATGTTCACCATTTTTTAGAACACGATAGTTTTCCATTACATTTACTTGCCACAATTTGTTTAGACATTTCCCCAATTAATTGGCATCTGCTTTATTCCTGATTCTCTGCTACAATATAAAATCCTGATATAAATATTCAGTGTGGCTTTTCTATCTTGAACTGCTTGGGGTATATTCCTAGCAAGGGGATCTTTAAATCAAAAGATCATTTTAATCATTTTCTTAGCACTACCCCTAAATTTCTAGCATTCTTAGAATATTCAACCTCCCCTACATATTCTTCAGTTCTTTGATACTGTTCTCAGACTGTCAGTTCTGGAGTAAATAGTATTTTTCATCACAAGTCCTTTGGAATTGTCTTAAATCGTTTAATTGATCACAATAGCGATGTCACTCAAACCTGATGATTATATGAAATTGCTGTTATTGTGTATAATGTTTTCCTGGTTCTGTTCTTCTCTTTTTATCAGTTAATCTAAGTCTTCTCAGGTTTTTCTGAAGTCATATTGCTTGTCATTTCTTATAACATAATAGTAGTCCATCCCAATCATATACTATTACTGATAATTTCTTAAAGCAACCTGGACAAGTCACGTCATTAATTTCTTTTGTAGCTTCCATAGCACCAACACAGTGTGAGGCACATAAGAGGTACTTAATAAATTTGAAAGAATGAAGCTCTTTAGGATCAGAATCTATGCTGCCTACCATCCCCCACCATGGAGAATTCATTTATTAATCTACTCATTTAAAAAAGAGTTATCCCAATTACAAGTTTCTTGAAGGTAAACTTTTTTTTAACTTTAAGGAGTAACTAATAATATTTAAGTACATAACAGTTGGAATTTTAACTTCATAACAGCTTAACCAAAACTGTGGCAAATTCAATTATGGGGCATGGTGGCTATAAGAATAGACCAAACATGGGCATAGTCATTGAGAAGAAGAGGGACAGCCTGTCCTTCAGAAGATCCCATATGGAAAATCACACCCTTTCCCTCTGGAGGAACTTGATGTAATGCTTAGGGAAAGGTTTTAGGGAAGGAAAGATTTGTGAAAGCTTGTCCTCCCAAGGAAGAAACAAACACCCCTAGGAGGATGCCTGTCCCCTCCCCTGTCAGTGCTCTGGGGTCAAGTCTCATTCACTCTGTGCTAATTATGGCTCTACTTTTCAGACAGTTCCAAGCACTAGTGATAGTAAAATCAGATAATCAGCACTGAGAAGTCCTTATTTTGAAAGAGGGAGGTGGGTAATGAATGATGTTTGGATGGTAAAAGCTTTTACAATAAAGACCCCCAAGACTGAGGAAAATAGAAATAAGGGAACTGCCCTTTCTAAAAAGTTAGATGAGTGAACACCCTTAATTAGGCTGAACAATTTTAGATATTCTCCTCTATGGGACATCTCTCCAATTATCTCTCATTAACACATTTTATCCTTCACTAGTCCCCATTCTTCATTTTTTCTCCTCCACTTTCTCTCTCTTTCATCAGTCATATCTATTTGCTATTCCACAGATCTAAGATTTTTACTTTTTATAGGTTCCCTCTTCCTCATTGGCTCCACTCACTTTTCCTTGGTTAGATCACTCTCCCACCCAGCTTAATTCTCTCGTTGTACCCTGCCAATGGGTGACAGGAGATGTCTCCTAGTCTCTTTGCCTACTCCAAACACATATCTTTATGAGGTTGGTCCCTTATATTCTGTAGCGAGTATCTAACATCACTCACTTTATATAAAGAAAATGTGTTCAATAGGGAACTCAAGCTGAGGTGGAAGGGCCAGAGGCTATCTCCAAAGGAAATAGGTCAGAGGAGTTTCCATGGCAATTTGATAGTCAGGAAGCTTCCAAGGTGACATGGTGACCTCCACCTCCAGATGGATGTAGAACAAAGTGACATCATTTTTTTTCCCTGCCCCTTTCCATCAGGTTAGCATGATGCCTCCTCAGCTCGTCTCCTCCCTCCCTGGGTAGCCTGTCACCACATACTGGCTGCTTTAGGCTGGATTGATGCACACCGGGTGAGGTTTTAATTGCATCCACATGGGTAGGTTGACAACCCACCAAATTTACTTCCTGCCAGCAGCCTTAGGCTCACTCTGGCTCCATGAGGAGAGGGAGGTCAGACACTGAACAAAAGTGGAGAACAGAGTTCAGCATCCAGGCCCAAAAGGCTTCATTAGCCCAGAGAACAATGTGGTGGAGCCAAGCTGAGCTAAGCTTTGCGGAGAGGGTGGGGAGGGGGGAGAAGGACAGGAGGAGGATAAACACCTATGGACAAAGGGAAAAGGGCAAGGGGCACTTGGGACCTAATGTGGCCTCATTAATATTTACCAGAGGACTAATGAAAACACCTCAGGGGCCTTTGAGTTGGGGAGAGGTAGGACTAGGGCAGAGAGGCTTTCATTTGGATTTCTATTGACCATAGCTACACTGCTCCTAGGTCCACTCCAAGTTAGATGAGAGAGCTGGATTAGGTGGGTCAATGAGGGGAGCAGGAGGGGGCAGAAACCTTTGATTGTTGCATGGTAAGCATGAAGAGGTTGAATAGCGAGACCCCCAGGCAAAGTATTATAAACCACCAGAGTAGTCATTCCATTGACATTTTGCCTCTGGCCTTGTCTCTGAGAAGCAGAATCTGGTGTTGGCTCTTTAGATTCCTAATCTCCAGAGCTCATTTGCTTCAATGCACACAAAGGCCAGCAAAAAGTGAGGGAGAAAAGTAGATATGATAAACCAGTTGTAACAAAGGGAAGGACTGAGACTCAAATTCATGCCTTGGTGGGGAAAAAAAAAAAAAGAGAAACTAGATGTGTTCATCAGCCTTGGGCAAACAGATATGTGGAAGAAGGAAAGATCAAGATAGCTCTGTACCAGACTCCCCAAAGAAATCAGTCAGTCAGTCAATGAACAAATAAATATGTATTAAGCACATACTATGGGCCAGGTACTGCGCTATGTATTATTACAGAAGCTACAGATGCAAAGAAAGGCAAAACAAAGAATGCCTACAAGGAACTCATATTCTAATGAGGGAGACAACAGGAAAACACAGGAGGTCTATACAGTAGAGAGAAAAGCTAATTTCAGAGGGCAGGGACTATCATGGAGGGGTGGGAGATAAGGTTGGGCCAGAGGTGACAGACCAGAGAACCATGGCAATAGTGCAGGTTGAAGTGTGCACCATGATTACATCTTTGTGAGTAGACAGGAAAGGCTGTCTGAGAGGCCTTAGTGGACACCAAGTGTGGGAAGGCTTTGTCACTAAAGAAGCAGAATAATCAATTATCTTCTCACTGGCTCCACTTACCATTTTTTTCCCCTTAAAATTCTCACTTTTTTCTTAGAATTGATACTAAATATTGGTTCCAAGGCAGATTAATAAATTAGACCATGGGGATTAAGTGATTTGCCTAGGGTCATACAGCTAGGAAGTCTGAGGTCATATTTGAATCCGGACTCCCCCCGCCCCCCATCTCCAAGTCTGTCTGTCCATTGAGCTACCTAGCTGTTCCTCCACTTACTTGGCTTATATCATCATGCTTCCCAACCTCCATTCTCCATTCCAACTTAGTTCTCTAGTTATAACCCAATGTAGCAACTTGGAGCCATTTTATAATGGTTTCCATTAGTTTCCTGGCCAAATATTTTATTATCTAGTGATGAATTTAATGGTTATGAGTCATACTTAGTTATGCTGGTTGTCAGTTGCCAAATAGAGTTTATCCCCCAGGATCTTACTCAAAGTCTTTCCTGCTTGGTTGAGATGGTCATAGCTTGGGTTCTAAAGCCTCTAAAAGCCTAGGTGAGCCTTTTACCTTATCTTACTGGGAACTAGCCCTCTGGGCTACTATTACTTCCTACCTTCTCCTCCCTTTCTTCCCCCTACATTCTACCAACGTTTTCTATTCCCCATCCTCACCCCTTTCAAGTACCCCTTTAGAGTCTTAGTTTTCCCTCCTTAGAATGTAAGTTCTTCCAGGGCAGGAATTTTCTTGTTTGATTTTATTTGTATCCTTAGCTTATTAGAGTGTCTGCATGAGGTAAGTGCTTAATTAATGCTTTCTCTGTCTGCTTTTCCCTCATTTTCCTCCTACCTAAGAAACATAGTCGGTCAACAAGTATTTATTAAGGGGCAACTAAATGGATAGAGAACCAGGCCTGGACACTGGAAGTCTTGGGTTTAAATCTGGGACCATGAAAGTCTTCCTGCAGAAGAGAGGCAGCTTCCTAAAGAAAACCAAAGATTCTAAGAGTCATAGTTAAAGAGTAAGAGCATTCCAGGCATGAGGGATAGACAGTGCAAAGGATGTTGGTATCCAAAGGACTGAGATCATATATTACAACTTCTTCAGCAAAAGGTTATTTAGGTAAGCAGATACAATACCTAACCAATATAGGTGATAGAATGAAAGATTCAACTTGTTGCCACCCTACTTACTTAAATATAGAAGACTCTGAAAGAGAGAATATTCTCCTGAAATTACATCTCTTGAAAGGAAAAAAAGACACATTAAAAATAATAATATACACAATTGCCACATTCAAATATGATTTTCAGTGGAGTCACATTTTATATAACAGGTTCTAAAGTTAGCACATATGGGAAAAATGAGTATAGTAAAATTTAAATTTAAAAATTCCCTGTACAGTAGAGCCTCTTTAAACATTTGTAGGAGGAAAGGTTCTCTTTAAAAGAAGTCAATCCATACCAATAAGCAGATGAATGGAGTTGATTGCTGTGGAAACAACAGAATGTAAAGTTTATTTTTTCATAACACTATAAGCTATGATTCAGGAGAAAAGCTCAAACCAACAATTAAATTCAAATAGAAGGGAAGGAAAAAGAAAAAACTGGCAGAAAAACTGATAATTTGAAAAAATTACATTTCTGAACGGGCTTTACAAAAACAAACAAACAAACAATGTGATTATATTGAAGGATGTTCACATCTCCACATAACCATTCCTTTTTACTTGCTTCACCAAATAAAGGGAACACAGTAGATGTCTTCTGTGACATCTTCTATTCCAGTACTTGACCTGGAATATTCAAAAAACTATCCAAAATAATGACCTCATTCTTGCGACTCTCTGGCACTTATTTGTACCATTAAATTATATACTAAATAGGTAATCTGTTGTTCAGTCATTTTTCAGTCATATCCAACTCTTTGTGACCCCTTTTGGGGTTTTCTTGGCAAAGAACTGGAGTAATTTGTCATTTCCTTCCTCAGCTCATTTTACAGGTGAAATGGTAAATTTACAGAGGAAATAGAGGCAAACACAATTAAGCAAATTGTCCAAGGTCACATATTTTATGTCTGAGGCAGAATTTGAACTCAGGAAAATGATTCTTCCTAACTCCAGACTCCACTGCACCATATATTTACTATATAGTATTAATCTGTACCAATGAAGCCAAGACATAGGGGAGTGGATGCTGAAATGAAAACAAAAATTAACTTCTTAAAGTTAATGAAGGCAGAGTAGAAGCTATGCCAGGTCCAATCAAGCTAGAAATACTTGAACCAATGTGCTCTTCAACTTAAGTTGGGGGAAGCTCATCACCAGAAGATGACTCAGGAGGAGGGCACAGCTTGATACACAGAAGGGACTTTTTAAATTGTTGAATCTATGTGGGTAATAACTTCACCCAAACAGATGGCACCCCAACACCCTCTCTGCAGCTCCCAAATGTATACTTTCAGAGGTTTCATGAGTTGCTGCAATCAAAAGAAAGAAAAAAATCATCACCTACTGGCCATCTTCATTAGTAGAGAGTGCCTTGAAGGTTTTTACATTGTTATGGACCAAACCTTAATTTATTAATTTATTCACCATTTAGTGTGCTATTGTTGGGAGACTGATCAAAAGAGCACCCTGGGATATGTAAATACTGACTCATCTGATAGAATATAAACTTCTTGAAGTCATGACAGTTTCCTTTTTATCTTTTCGGGCTCAGCACTTCCTGGCACAGGGCATGTTGTTTGACTGACTCTCTCAGCTTTGTGACTGCTGACAAAAATGTCATATACGTTGTTCTGTCATATATGCCCAAACACATAGAGGTAACCCTGCCCCCCATCCTTTCCTTAGTTCAAGGCAAGTTCTACACATACATAATAGGTCATTAACATGCCTTTAAGCATGGAAATTTCTAGTACTAGGAGGTCCTAAAACTTCTTTCTTCCTGCTACAACACCCATTTTCACTTGTTTTATCATTTCCTCTTTTCCCACATTCCTTTTATCTCTCTTAGTATCTAGTCAGACGTAGTTTCTCACACTGTGAGCTTAAGGTCCAATCTCTTTTTCAAAAGAGAGGAGGTACCCAGCCAATCCATGAGCAATAATGATAAATCCTTTCAGATAGCCCCAAGATTAAACATTTATTAATACACACTATTATCTTTGTAAGGCAGACAACTTATCTATTATCTGTTATCAACAAGATTCCCATAAAAGATTCTCCTCTCTCAACCCTATACCAAACCTCAGTATTAATCCTTGCTATATGCCTTAGAAGTCCTTAACCTATGCAGCAAAGGTTGTCCTCAGACCATCTTGATACATCAGAGTAGAACTTATTTAACTTTATTTTTAAAATACTTTTCCATGTTTATATGATTCATTTCTTTCCCTCCCTTCTTCCCTCCTCCCTTTTCCAAGAGCCAACAAGCAATTTCACTGGTTTGTACAAATGTAATCACTTAATATCTATTTCCATATTATTCATTTTTGCTATAGAGCGGGTTTTAAAAGCCTAAACCTCAAATCACATATCCATATATACATGTGATAAGTGATTGCATATGTTTTGCTTTTGCATTTCTACTCCCATAGTTGTTTCTCTCAATATGGATAGCTTTCTTTTTTAAAAAAAATTTTAAATTTAATGAACTAATTTAGAATATTTTTCCATGATTATGTGATTCATATTCTTCTCTTCCCCTCTTCCTTCCTCCCTCTCAGAGCTGACAAGCAATTCCACTGGGTTTTACATGTATCATTTATCAAAACCTATTTCCAGGGGGCAGCTGGGTGGCTCAGTGGATTGAGAGCCAGACCTAGAGATGGAAGGTCCTAGGTTCAAATCTGACCTCAGACACTTCCTAGCTATGTGACCCTGGACAAGTCACTTAACCCCCATTTCCTAGCCCTTACCGCTCTTCTGCCTTGGAACCAATACACAGTATTGATTCTAAGATGCAAGGTAAGGGTTTAATTAAGAAAAACAAACAACTATTTCCATATTATCAATATTTGTAATGAAGTGATCTTTTAAAGGCAACATCCCCAATCATATCTCCATCAAATTACTTGATCTATCATATGTTTTTCTTCTGTGTTTTCTACTGGCATAATTCTTTCTCTGGATATGGATAGCATTCTTTCTCATAAATCCCTCAGAATTGTCCTGGATCATTGCATTGCTGCTAGTAGAGAAGTCCATTACATTAGATTTTACCACAGTGTATCAGTCTCTGTGTACAATGTTCTCCTGATGGATAGCATTCTTTCCCAGAAGTCCTTCAAGAGTATCCTGGCTTGTTGCATGGCTACTAGTAGCAAAGTCCATTACATTGGATTGTTCCACAATGTTTTACTTTCTGTGTACAATGTTCTCAGAGAAGGACTTTTTTGGAAGAAGTGTTTCATAACATGAAATATATATATGTATATATATATATATATGTGTGTGTGTGTATATATATATATATACATATATATATGTATTTGGGTGTGTATTTAGCCTTACATAAGTGACTTCTGCCCATCTTTGTTACATCAAGGGCAAAATTTCTGTATTTAGAGATTAAATACAATCTCCTAGGTTCGCAATACCCTAAATGATGAAGTATTTCAAAAAAAAGCACCACGTAAACAAATCAGGGCAGCTCCATGGCATATTAGATAGAGTGCTAGAGTCAGGAAAACTTATCTTCCTGAATTCAAATCTGCTTCCCTGGGCAAGTCATATAATCCTGCTTACTTCCGTTTCTTCATCTGTAAAATAAACTGGAACAAACTGGAAATGGCAAACTACTCCAGTAAAACCCTGAATAGGAACATGAAGAGTTGGACAGGACTAAAGAGCCACAAAATCAAAATAGAGAAAAGAAGAATTAACACTGTGCTATCTAAAAGAAGGAACTATGGATGAATTCACTTTAGCCCTGTGTAGACACAAGGACATGGCAATAGCCCTTGTGTAGACACAAGAGAATGGGATCAGACCTCTTCAGTCTTTATGATTCCATGGATATTCCTAGAGTCTTATTAGAGTACCATTCATATGACCAGGATCTCCTAGAATTTATTGGGATTATGGCTGAGAAAGTATTCATTCAGGCTAGGTGATCTACTTTCTCAGTCTAAGTCACTGTTTTCTTGATTTGTTTTTCCTGGGATCCTGAACTATGCCAGTTTATCCTAAGGTTACATTCTTCAACTACACACACACCCAGTGGGTTCAATCGAAAGAGATTTTTCAGTCTAATTGGATGGTGGGAACTGAAGGATATGACTCCATTCCTAACTGGGGGAAATGCTGTATACCACTTCCACTGCAGCAATAGGACATGTCAGAAAATGCATTTCTGGTCAATTAGAATATGCCTTAAGCCAGTGCTCTGAGACATGAGGCCAAAGGCACAAGGAGCACAGAAATCCCTCAGGAGACCCCTGACCACAATGCCTTACTGCACTTGCAAAAAGGAATTTATAGTCCAGACTGGGAGAAGAACCAAGGTCAGACTGTATGCCAGGAAGTACAAAGTGTTACTGAGCTATAACATCAATAATAAAAAATAGTAACTGGAATTATTTACTGGAAATCATCAGATATTAACAGTGACTGTCATAAATCTTCAAGGTCAGCTAGCCCAACTCTGTTTCCTATGTGTGTGTGCATGTATATATGTATGCACATTTTTTAAAACTCTTACTTTCCATCTTAGAATCAATTATGATTTATTGGTTCCAAGGCAGAAGAGTGTTAAGGGCTAGGCAATGCGGGTTAAGTGACTTGTCCAGGGTCACACAGATAGGAAATACCTGAGCCCAGTTTTGCACCCAGGACCTCCCATCTCCAAGCCTGCTTCTCTATCCACTGAGCCACCTAGGTGCTACTGGTGTGTGTGTTTTAAAGACTAAATACCCTCTCACCCAGGTTGAGGGTCGTCTTGGGCTCTATCTCACTTGAATTGGCATGGAAACTTTGACTTGTTCTTTTTCCAACCTGGACTAGCTTACCCCTCCATAGGTAATCGAATATCTCCCCCATCTAACTCCCAAAGGGTCATCTTGTTAATGCTGAACTTAGTACAGACACCAGAACTACTGAGCTCAAGAAATCAACCAGCCTCAGCTTCCCAAGGAGCAAGGATTCCCAGCATGTACTGCAGCCATGCCTTGCTCATCCTCAGAATGATTAGAGGTGCAAAATTTCTTGGGATACAAAAATACCACTTTAATATAAATATAGGCTGTAAGTCCCCCCCCCCGCCCCCGCTACAAATTAGACTTTTGGAAAAATTGAATTCATTCCTCCTTAGTGAAAGAATGACAATGAAGTTTGCAATGATAAAAAGAAACAATGTGTTTTATTTCAATGTTAAGTACTGTAAGCAAAAATTTTTAAATTATTTTAATTTTAAATTTATTTTAAAATTTAAAATTATTTAGAGTAAAGTGAAGATTCTATGTCTTGGATCAAAAATGAAAAATAGAGGAAAATAACTTTTTAAATAAATAAATTTTTAAGTGCATGTATTTCACTTATCATTACTCACTAAATACATGACCTATAAAGAACATATAATGGGATTTGTAAAGCTATTGTTCTCTCAGTGAGTCTCAGTTCTCATATGCCTTTCATACTGTAAGTATTTCATCATACTAAATATGATTCCAGTGAATCAATGCTCTGTAAATGGCTCTCCCAATATCCTAGACACAGTGATCAGATTCTCAGAGCAAAACCAGCCATATTTCACCTCAAGATTCTAGGATATTCCATGGATAGTCCAGGGTATCTTTCTCTAAAGCTTCTGGTTTGAGTCTTCATTCCAGTTCATTTCCCCCATTAGCTAATTGAAGTTAGCAGCCCAATTCTCACATTCGACTCTGTATCTTGGGACAAAAAAATTGAGACATCAAACTAGGACTTTATTGAAAGAAGTTTTTCATAACATGGTACTGGGTTTTAATATCAATTAGCTTTTACAAAGGGATAGTTATTGGAAAGACAAAAAACGATCAAAATAGAAACATTCTCCTTCCCCCTAAACCCTGGGGGGAAAGGGAAGGAGACACACTCTCTCCTGTACCACTTCTGCCTCTGAAGAAATGGGGCTTAAATTTAAAGTAGTTTCTTCATAGCATTCTCCCAACAAGTTCCTTTCCAAAGATGAATTGCTATAACTTTTTCTTGATTTCCTCTGCTCTGTACTGGGTCAAACAGGTTGCTAGGGACTTTACCCCTTATTACCTCAACTAGTTACAAAACACAGCATGGATTCAGGTTCCTGGCAGTTTTCAAGTTCAAATCCTAGCATGGATTCTGGCTCCTGGAATGCCATTCTGACCTTTCCAAAGGTCATAGTTGTCTCCAATATACCTTCACCTAAACTAGGCAAGAACCAACATGACAGGAATAGAAGGAAAACAGAGTCAGGTACTTATGGACCACATGGCCAGCAGTGGCCCTGGTCAGAAGAGAAAAAGACCTGAGGCCTCTCTCCTCACTCAGAAGTTGACAGTATTCTCTGCCTCTGCACTTGACCTCAGCCAAACAAAAAGGAGCCAGAACTAAAAGATTCACTTTGACTGGTCGGTGCCTTTGAAAGAATCCCAGTTCTGATTCCACAGCAATGCAGAAAGACTCCTCTTTGTCACCTGGTCACCAGATCAGAACAGGTTCCTTAAGGCCCCAAAGGGTTCCTTGAGAGCTCACTAAACTTCCTTTTCTTTTTTCCATCAGATCTTCCTGATGTGGGGGCAAAAAGACTAGATCAGTGGTTTTTTTCCCCAAACTTTTTTGGCCTACTGCCCCCTTTCCAGAAAAAAATATTACTTAGCACCCCCTGTCACATACTATCACTACCCCCTTACAGTTATTCACCACCCCCAAATGCACGTGTGACCATCACTGCTCCCCTGGATCGCTGCAGCACCCACCAGGGGGCGGTGGCGCCCACTTTGAGAATCACTGGACTAGATGATATGAATGGCTTATAATTATTTTCTGTAGGGTTGTCCCTTCATCATCCCTTGTGTCTGGCAGCCTAGGAAATGAGGCCTTACGAGTGCAGTTAGGAACAATTAATTTTAAATTGGCCCCACCATTATTTTACTTCATTGAATATTCCATCTAGTGATGTTGAGCATAAAGAAGCTTGATCTATGTTTATGGGTGAAATTGTTTAGACTTCTGCTGGAATTCAGCTGGGTTTCAGAGAGAGTTAATGCTCCATTAACATGTTAAGTGCCTTTTATCATTATTTATTCATCCAGCATTAAAAAATGATGGGCCTTTTATAAAGGGAACTGTAAGCTGAGACCGTTCTTGTTGGTAACAATCACTAGACATCATGAAGTAGGACTCTGCTGTCTCTGCCTCCCTCACTGCATTCTCTTTCCTTCCCATTGGCCATACTCTTAACTCTGATACAGTGTCTCAGAAGCAACTGGGAAACTTAAGATAAAGGCATTGTCTCTGGCAATTTTGTCCAGAAATAGAAAACTAAGAGCTAAGTGATAGGCCTACATCAAATTAATCTACCAGTATCTAGATCTTTATTTTGCCACACAGGTAGACATTGAGCTAGGCATAAAATTGAATAAATAGAAAAGAATGGATTGAATATTTAGAAAATCATTCAGTGTTTTTGGCTTATTGCAGTAAAAGTCTAAATCTTTCATACTAATGCTTTCCCAGTAATTCAATATGACTCTGAACTATGAAACCCTGTAACTGTGGAATGATTAAGATTCCAAATGATCCAAAGGGTAATTTAAAAAAAAGATACATAGTAAGAATAACTAATTTACAACATGTTTGTTGCCAGTATTACCTTCTGTGAGAAATAGGTTAAAATACATTATCCAGCATTTATGATCAGAAAAGGAAATAGGCCATTCAACAGACTTTGTCAATACTGCCAAGTATTTAGGAGCAGAGAGCAGCTAGGTGGCACACTCTTTAGAGTACTGGGTCTTAAATCAAGTAAGACTAATCTTCATGAGTTCAAACCCAGCCTCAGATACTACCTATGTAATTCTGAACAAGTCACTTAACTCTTTTTGCCTCAGTTTCCTTATTTATAAAATGAATTAGAGAAAGAAATGGCAAACCACTCCAGTATATTTGCCAAGAATATCCCAAATGGGTTCACATAGAGTCTGAAGAAAATGAACAAATATGCTTAAATCTCTACAAAAAAAAAAAAGAATTTGCAAACTGTACTCCAGTGAGTTTAATTTTGATTCCTGGGAAAATTTTAGAGGAGATCATTGAAGAAATGGTAGACAAACATCTAGAAAATGAAGTGGTGGTTTTAAAAAGCTACTCTGGTTTGATCAAAAACTGGGTAAAATAGAAATTGAAAGATTCTACCAATCTTTACCCCAAAGATGAAAATGCACAAAAACCTCATTGCTAAGTTCTGTAGCTCCCAGGTTAAGGAGAAAATACTACAAGCAACAAGAAAAAGGTTATTTAAATACTGTGGAGCTAGTCAGAATAACACTGACTAATAAATAGCAGCAACAATATTAAAAGAATGCAGGACATGGAAGACAGCATTTCATAGAGCAAAAGAACTGGGCTTATAACCAAGAATATCATATCCAGCAAAGATGAGCATAATTATAAACGATTAAATATAGACATTCTGTTTTAAATAAAAATTGATCTGGAGGCTCATCGTCAGATTTATAAGCATTTATTAGTAAAGAGAGTGAGAGAGTGAGAGAGGTAGAGAGATTTTAGCCTTACTAGAACTCATATTTCATTTTGCTGGATGATTGCAACCACCACCACCCCTTATCAGAGATGGTCTGATAAGATAAGGAAGCAACTCTGAGAGAAAAAAGCCAGAAATACCAAGAAACAGAAGGGAAGGGTAATGGGATAGAGGAGTGCCTAAGAGTACCCTTGGGGGACTGAAGGAAAAAGAAAAGAAAGGATACATTAAAAGAACAGAGGATAAAGGGATGAAGAAAAGTAGGGAAGAAAAGGATACCTAGAGGGGAGTACATATTAAGAGATGGGGAGTGTTATGATTAAAAATGATAAAGATTGATATAATAATAGAAATTAGTAGTTTAATTAAAGCCATGGCCATGCTGGTAAAATATATATAAGACCGTGTCTATCTTTTATATTACCACCAGAGCCCATCTTCTAGGCAGCCCTCAGGAAGGTCAAGAGGCCTTACTTTTGGATTTCCTCCCATTTAAACTGTCCTATGCATGGGGATACAGGCATCCCCACACCCAAAGAACCAGAAACTGGAAACCCGTTGGACCACGGGAAATGTAGTTTGATAGTCCCCACATGTCCATAGAAAACATATATATACTTTTAAATGGCATCTCCCAAATTCCAATTATACAGGAGATAAGGTGAGGGGATAAAAGAGAGACTCTTAGAACAAGATGGAGGAAGGATTTTTAGAATCAAACTCATATCAAGAAGTAAGAGAGCATACAAAAGAGGGACCTTTGGAAAGGTGGGCCAATTTGGAACTAGTAAGGCAAGAGGAGAAGATAGAGGAGTATTTTTGGGAAGGAATTAGAAAGGTATTGGTCAAAATAAACTGGACATCTGAGGAGGGATGTGGGAGAGAGAAAGAAAGAAAGAAAGGAAGAAAGAAAGAAAGAAAGAAAGAAAGAAAGAAAGAAAGAAAGAAAGAAAGAAAGAAAGAAAGAAAGAAAGAAAGAAAGAAAGAAAGGAAGGAAGGAAGGAAGAAAGAAAGGAAGGAAGAAAGAAAGAGAGGGAGGGAGAAGGGAGGGAGGGAGGAAGGAAGGGAAAGAGAGAGAGAGAGAAAGAGAGAGAGAAATATTTAGGAAGATGGAGTAGAAAGAAATGCACAACTAGTAACTGTGACATTGAATGTAAATGGGTTGAATTCACCCAAGGAAAGAAAATGAGTAGCAGAAAGTGCATTTTTTTTAAAAAGGATCTGTTTATGTAAATGTAAAATCTTGAATTGGTGCACTAAAAAATAATTTTCACAAGTGTTAGTTGGAGGAGACATAGATAGACAATAGTTCAGAAAAAGATCTGTTGAGTTGAGCAGACTACAAACTCAATATGATTCAACAGTATGAAGACTGTAACCTAAAAAGCAAATTTGCTCTTGGGCTAATCAAGAGAGGCATAGCTTTCAGGACCAAGGAGGTGAAAGTCCCCTTTGACTCTGTGCTTTTCAGATTTTGTCTCAAGTTCTTTTCATTTCTTGGTACCATTGTTTAATAAGGACACTAATAAAGCTGGAGAGTATCCAGAAGAATCAATAAGAAGGATGAATGAAGATCAGTTGGAAGAACTGAGCACACTTAGCTCATGGAAGAGAAGTGTCAGAAAGACATGACATTTGGCTTCTAATATTTAAATTGCCATCTTGTCAGAGAAAGAATGCCTTATTCTGTTTGGCCCCAGAGGACAGAGCTACATGGAAGATGCAAATTCAAACATAATATCAGGGGGTGGGGGGTTGGGGTGGGGAAACTTCCTAACATTTTGAACTCTAACAAAGTGAACTGGACTTCCTAGAGAGGAAGTATATTCCTCCTCCTTGGTGGTCTTCCAGCACAGGCTAAATGACCACTTCTCAGGTATGTCACAGAGGGGATTCCTTTTTTGCATGAGTTGAGTACAAGGCCTTCTTTTTTAAAAATGTATTTTTTATTTTCCCTATTACATGTAATAACAATTTTGACATACATTTTCTGAAATTATAATGTCCAAATTGTCTCCCCTCCTACCTTTCTTCCCTTAACCCTACGATATTAAGCAATTTAATCTATGTTGTATACATATGATCATACAAAACATATCACTGTTATGAAATAATACTCACTAAAACCAAAACCCCAAAATAAAAACACAATAAAGTAAAATAAAGTAGAAATAAAGTAAATATAGTATGCTAGTATGCTTTGATGTGTATTCAAACTCCAACAGTTCTTTGTAGGTGGATAGCATTCTTTGTCATAAGTCCTTCAGAATTGTCCTGGATGATTGTATTGCTGATGATAGTTAAGTCCTTCACAGTTGATCATTGTACAATGTTGCTGTTACTGTGCACAGTGTTTTCCTCACTCCATATCAATTCATGTAGATCTTTCCAGGTTTTTCTGAAATCTTCCTGCTCGTCATTTCTTATAGTGCAATTGTATTCCATCATAATCATATGTTCAGCCATTCCCCAAGGGCAGGATGACTTCTGAATTCTTTTCTAACACATAAATTTTCTGTGATGCTGTGTGAATAGTTACATAGGATAAGCAGTCATGAATTGGTATTCTGAATTAATTAGGTAACAGGACAGTCTGAAGATGGATAAGAGAAGGAACCAATCTCAGTGTGATTCGCCTAAGCTAAACAAGTAATTGCAAAAAAAAACAAAAAAAAAAAACTAGGTAAACATGGAAGGTGTGTGGAAAGAATCTTCTGGCAGATGTATCTTGATAGGTAGGATGGCAATGCCCCAGGTCAGGAATTAAGGGTCCTTCCTCTTCACTGTTAAATGTGGTAAAGAATAACATTCAATAAGCTATCATCTTGGAGTAGCATAGTCATTCATCAGTGTATGCAGGATTCCTGCCAGCTTCAAGCTCAATATGTTCAAAACAGAATTCATCTTCTTTGCTAAACCTGCCCTTCCTTCCAACTTGCCAATTTCTCTTGAAAATACATACTACCATTTTCTCAGTCACTCAGACTCAAAATTTTTGAGTCACTTTTGACTCCTTCCCCTCCTTCACCCCCTCGGAAACAATCATTTATAAGTCTACAAAATCACTTACATTCATCTCTCTATTCACATTCACATCAAGAATCTAGTGTCTCTAAATCATCGAGAACATGGAAGTAAAATATAAGAAGATTGGAAAGGTAGGAAGGGGTCATATTGCAAAGGGCCTAAAAAATCCAACCCAGATAGTTATATTTGTCATGGCAGTAAGAGGGAGCCATTGGAGTTTGTTGAGGAGAGGTATATAATAATATGATCAGACATACCTTGAAAACTGAATGGAGAAAGGTACAGAGTAGTGAGAGACTTGAGATATAAAAAGACTGACCAGAGAGTATTGTGATAGTCCAGGAGAGAGGTGATAAAAGCATGTACAAGGGTGGGTGATGGTTCTGTGACTGGAGAGAGGAGAACATAAGCAAGAAATATTTTGAAACAAAAATGATGACTCTTGGATATGTGAAGTGACTATAACTGGGAGGATAGTGATGCCAATAGTAATAGGAAAGTTGGAAAGAGAAGGTTTGGGGGGAGGATAATGATTTCTTATTTGGATATGTTGGATTTGTGATGCCTACAGGACATCCCTTTTGAGATGTCCCAAGGGCAGTTGATGATGTTGGAATGGAATTAAAGAGAGTGCTTAGATGGCAATATAGCCCTGGGAATCATCTGGATAGAGTTGGTAATTGAATCCATGGGATCTGATAAGATCACCAAAGGAGAGAGTTTAGAAGGAGAAGAGAAAAGGCTCAAGGACAGAACCTTCGGAGATACCCACAGTTAGAATACCTGCCCTAGATGATTAAGCAAAGGAGAAATCAGACAAGTAGAAGAACCAGAAGGGAACAATGGGATGAAAACCTAAAAAGGAGAGAGTAACCAGGAAAAGTGTCAAAGAGTGCAGAAAAAGATGATGCCTGAGGAAAGGCAATCAGATTTGTTAATGAAGAGATCATTAGGCACAGCTGGGTAGCAAAGTAGATAGATACAGGCCTGGAGACAAGAGGTCCTCAGTTCAAATCCAGTCTCAGATACTTCCTAGCTATGTGATCCTGAACAACTCAACTTAACCCCAATTGCCTAGCCCTTATTGCTCTTCTGCCTTCAAACTAATACACAGTATTGATTCCAAGATAGAAGGTAAGAGTCTTTAAAAAATCATTGCTAACTTTAGAAAGAACAGTCTCAGCTGAAAAATGAGATCAGAAGCTGAACTACAGATTTAAAATTGAATGTGGAGAGAAAGTGGGGACAGAGCTTAGACAGCTTTCTCATACATACTAAGTGCTTAATAAATGTTTGCTGAATGAATGAAATGCATATTGTTGCTGATGAATCTAACCACAGGAGCCACTCTGTTTCATTTACTTTGTTTCAGGCCCTAAAAGCAGTTCTGACCACTGGCTGTGTCCTTTACATCCATAAGAACAATAATGACTGTCATAATCCCTGTCAATCCTGGCTTGGTCTTCATTAATTTTCCAGTTATTACCATCATCTGTTCATCTAACAAGAGACACTGAGGCAAACCTCTAGTGGTTGATTTTAATAAGTTTCATAATTCTCCCCTAGGTTTTGCCCATAAAGCTACAGGTTGAGAGGAATAAGGTTTTCCCCCCTCTAAAAACAATGGAAACAGACCCCAGACCTTTCTTTTGCAATTAAGTTATCACACAGCTGTTGCTGCCCAAATACCAGATCACAGCTGTAAAAGTGCAGCTCTCATGTGCAGATATGTCTCAGAAGAAACACAGGAAATATCCCAAGTGCCTGAAACTCCTTGGCTTTCTGTCTAACCCTTCTCCAGGCCTGTTCCCAAAAACTCTCCTTTTTTATGTGCAGTATCCTGGGACAAAAAACCCTCACTCATTACAGAAAATTGGCTGTTTTACATATTACTCTATGGTCCCTTCTGCTGAAATGTGATGCATTTTATGGTCACATCCATCTGCAAGGACTGCTGTTTCAGTTACACTCAATGTGAAGCAAAAATCTGACGTTTCAAAAGACTGAAAGTCCTCCAACAGTCCTCATTCATCATCTTTGTTGATTCTTTTCCCCTTAAGATCTTGTACTATCTAATCATCTAAATCAGTGTCATGAATTCCTGATTAGGAAGATGGCTAATACTAGAAGGACGCTAAATGCCCTCTCATACAACTCTTTCATTTTACAGATATAGGAAACTGAGGTCTCAAAAGAGTATGTTATTTACTCAAGGTCTCATATACCAAAATTATCAGAGGGAAAATCTGAATCTAGGTCTTATGACTCCAGAACTTTTCCACTAGACCATTCCATTTCTCCTTTAAGCTAATAGCATAGAGATGGATCATAGAGAAAAAAATGGACAATCTCTTACTTGTAGTGCCATGAGAAAAAAATGATGTATAGGGAGCCAGGGGTGTGAGTTTGAATATTGTCTCCCCTGCTTAATACCTTTGTGACCTTAGGTAAGTTGCTTAATTTCAACTTCCTCAAATGAGACACTAAATAAAATGATCTCTAAAGTCCTTTCTAGCTTTAAATCCTATGATCCTATGAACCCTAGAACTAGAAGAGTGCTTTAAAATCATCTTTTAAAAATCAGCAGTCTTATAATTCTCTGGGTGTAACCTCAAATTGCTCTCCAAAATGGTTGGATCAGTTCACAATTCCAACAGTGCAGTACTGTCCCCATTTTCCCACAAATTTTATCACTTTAATCTTGTTAGCATTTATTTATTTGTACATAAACTTTTCAATTTTGAATGTGTTAAAAAATCATTCATTTTACATTTTACAATATTCTCCATCTCTTGGTGGCTCATAAATTCCTCTCCTATCCATAAGTCTGATAGATAGTATGTTTACTATTCTAATTTACTTATGGTATCTCAAGATTGTACCCATTTTGATCTTATCTTAGTGAATGATATATGATATTGGTCTATACCTAGTTTCGGGCAAACAAGTTTTCAGTTATCCCAGCAATTTTTACCAAACAATGATTTCTTATCCCAAAAACCTGGATCTATGATTTTGTCAAGTACAAGATTACTATAATCTTTTGTAGTGTTTGTTGTATGTCTGTTCTTTTCCACTAATCTACCTTTCTATTTCTTACCCAATACCAAGTAGTTTTGAAAATTACTGCTTTATAATGCAATTTAAGATCTGGGACTGTTAGACTTTCTTCCTTTACTTCCCCCCCCCACATTAATTCCTTTGATATTCTTGATCTTTTACTTTTTTAAATGAATTTTGTTATTATATTTTAACTCGATAAAATAATTTTTTGTTCATTAAATTGAAATGCATTGAACAGGTAAATTTCTTTAGATAGGGATTATCACTTTAATTATATAGGGATTATCACTTTAATTATATTAGTTGTGTTCTATGTCTTGCATTCTTTTAATGTTGTGGTTACTAAGTCTTCTGTTATTCTTACTATAGCTCCACAGTATTAAAAGAAAAATTTATCCTGTTGCTTGTAGTATTTTCTCCTTAATCTGGGAGTTATGGAACTTAGCAATGATATTTTTGTGCCTTTTCACCTTTGGGTCTCTCTGGAGTAGTGATCAGTGGATTCTTTCAATTTCTATTTTACTCTCTGATACTAGAATTTTGGGGCGTTTTCTTGATTTTTTTGGAGTGCCTAAACCCTTTTTACAATTGTAACTTTCTAGGAGTCTCACTATTCTTATCTTGTCTCTGCTTGGTCTGTTTATAGGTCAGTTGTTTTTGTGTTAAGGTGTTTCACATTCTTTTCTATTATTTCATTTAATAACTCTATTTATTTGTTTATTTATTCTTTTGATTTTCCTTTATTATTTCTTGTTGTCTTAGGAAATCATTAGCTTCCCCTTGTCCAGTTCTAGTTCTTAATGAATTATTTTGCTCTGTGGCTTTCCAGATCTTTTTCCATTTGGGTGAGCTTTGTTTTGTAATTTTCTTGATTTCCTCTTATTTTGTTTTTTTTTTTTAATTTTTCCTCAACTTCTCTCATTTGATTTTTGAGGACTTTTTAATGCTCTTTCAAAAGCTCTTTTTGAGCTATGGCCATTTATTGTATTTCTTTTACTATTTTTGAAGATGTTTTCACTTCATTGTCCTCTGAATTTGAACTGAGAGGTCTTCTCTGTCCCTATAATAGCTGTCAATAGTTGGGTTCTTTCTTCCTTTGCTTGCTCACTTTTTGATGTTTAATTTTTAGTGGTGAGGCCAATAGACCTAATTGTTGGCTTTTTGCTAAAGTCCCAAGGTTCTTACACTACTGGAATATACCACTGCAGGTTTCAGAATTTTTTATGTTTGTTTCTTCCTACTAGTTTTTATAGTCCAGGGTCTAATGTAATCTCCAGGTCCCCAGCTCAAGCCCCAATCCTTGATTGATCTCAGGTGCTACAACCAGAGCCTGAGGGCAGTTCTCCCACCGCAACTTCAAACAGACACCTCCTGCTGTGGCAGCAACCAGAGACCTCATTCTCCTAGGAGTGGTCACAGCTGAAGAGTCCCAGGCTTCAGCAGCCACTTTCAGCAGTCCATGCTTCTTCCTTACTTTTCTCTCCCACTGCTGTGACCAGGGATAGTGCAGGCATCCAGTCTGTGTTCCTCAAGTCTCCTCACCCATCAGTAGCAAGCCTTAAGGTCTAGCCCAAAAAGTCTGGTGGCTGTGGACTTTGTTGCATCCACTCCTCCAATCCCCAGTTCCAGCCAGTGGGGGGTCTCTTGAGCCAACGCTACACTGCCACTGCTGATCCCAGAGCCCTCCACCTGCTGATTCCAGCAATATCCTCTAGGACAGTGATGGGCAAACTTTTTAAGGAGGGGGCCAAAGGAAAGGAAACGTTCATCTGTCAGTCTGTTTCTAATTCTTTCGAAGTTTCACTGTATTATATCCTACTCATGATATTTGTGAGATTAGGAATAATGTTGCTGTGGCATCTGGCCTTCCAACAGTAGTTTGCCCATCACTGTTCTAGGAAGTAAGCTCCTGGCCTTAGCAAACAAGAAGAGGTTTCCAGTCCAGCCCTTGGGGGATAGCTTGTTGATTCCATACTATTTGCTCTGTTCCTCTCCCTAGGGCCCACCAGAGATGAGATCTAGGCCAGGGAAGTCAGAAAAAGCCTTCCTCCCTACTTGTCCCAGGGTATTCAGCTTCACTCCTGACTCCTGTCGGTTTTTGCTGCTTTTAGCATTGATTCTGTGGAGTTATTTTTGTTTTTTTGTGGTAGAGTATTAGGAGGGCAAGGAAGCTTCACACATATTTTGTCATCTTCCTCTAATTGCTTGAATTTAATTGAACTTATTCTGATAGGTGAAGAAAAAGAGACTGTTGTCCTATGTTCCAATGGAAAGAAGACTCATTTTGAGGTTGTGAAACCAGAATGTCAATCCTGGCTCTGACAGTTTGACCCAGAATGAATCATGTCAAATTTAGGGGCCTCAGTTTCCTCATTTGGAAAATATGGGCTTGAATTAGGTAACCTCTAGGGTCCTTTGTTACTCTAGATTTCTGATTTTATAAATAGTATTACAGGCAAGGGCATGAAACAACAAAGACTCGGAAAAAGTAATGAATAAGAAATATTCCGGAAACTGTAACTAGATATCTTTCTGGTTAGAATAGATGGTTCATGTCTGGAAATCATGATAAACAGAATTGAGAGAACACCTTGAGGCCAGAATATAGAAGGTTTTGACTATCACACTTTAGAGTTTGAACTTTATCCTGTAGCTCATGGGGAAGTGTCAATGATTTTTTGAAAAGAGAAAGGACATGAAGAAAGCATCTTAGAGAAATTAATTTAGCTAAAGCATGCAAGCTTAGAGGAAAAGGAAATTGAAGGGCATAGGAATAAAACTATTATAATCATTTAAGTATAAGGTGATGAAGGCCCAAATTATGGCAATAGTCATGGAAATGAATGGTAAGAAATAGCTATAAAAGGATCTTATAGAGGACAGGTTTCCAATAAATGCCCTATTGGATCTAGTTGAACATGGTGACTAGTGGACTATTGAAGATATAGAAAGAATCATAATTGACCCTGATCTTATAAATCTGAATGTTGAAGGGAAAGAGAGTATTATTGATAAAAAGAGGGACATTGAGAGGGAAAAGTTCTTCAAAGGTACCTTGGAGTTATAAAAAATTTGTTTTACAACATAGAAGACAGAAAAAGGAATATTGCCTAATTGGGTCCCTTAGTCCAGGAGTAGAGGATTTTTCTACCTGTGATTCATATAAGTCTTACCTAATCATCAAGTCAACAAGCCCTTATTAACCACCTACTACATATAAGTGTATAGGGTGTATGGGGTATTCTGAGAGAACTAGCTCTTCTGTGAGGGCTTGCTGAGCCCTTTTCTGGGCTGCTCATTCACCTTTGGTGTCTGCCTTTCACTCAACTCTCAGGTGTGACTCCAAGAAGTTGGAACATGCACAGGCACCATGCCCTGGTAAAATCATCTTAGCAGATGGGCTAAATCAAGTTGAGAGTAAACAATAGGCCTCAAATCCATCAGTAAGTTAGGGAGATGTCTACCCCAAACATGTAAAAATTTCCCCCAGAGGAATGGGCAGATGAGAACAGTTTGTTCCAATGGACATGAAGGTGACTAAAGCAGTCATTATGGAACACTTACAGATTAGTCATACATAGTAGAAACCAAAGTTCATCTACTATATCTCAGGACATTCCCAGTCATCCTGATTTTTGTCTTGCCACTGGATTTTGTTGACTGTAGAAGAGAGAGTAAAGCTGATGACTTTGTGCAATTCTGCCTCACTTAAATTCAACTCACAGGTAAGTCAAGATTTCAAAAACGAAGGATGAACAACTGTGTACCAAGCATGCTGCTGATACATTGGAGATATACAGAAAGACTTATAAAGTAGTCCCTTCTTATAGGGAGATGACATTCTAATGGGGAAGGCAGCACGTAAACCAAATGTGGATATATAAGATTTAAATGATCTAAATGGGAGGTAATATGGGAAGTCACTAGCAGCAGAAGAAGAGACTTCTGAAGAAGGTAGAGTTTGAGGAGAATCTTGAAGGAAGTCAGGATCCTAATAGCCTACTTGTCTGGCTAAAGGAAAAATCCCAGGAAACCCAAGACCCCAGAGTTGACTTATCCAAAGTAAGGTCAATAGCAACTGTCAAGAATCCCTTTTCTCAATGATAGAGACCTTGGATATCATGTAATTGTTAATTCCCCTGGTGTTCCCCCCAAACAAATAAATATTCAGCCTGGAACCATGACCTTCACATCAGATCCAGGCTTTCTGCACTCTCCACCCAACATCTGGTCTTGCTTGATCTGGATAAGATCTTATAAAAACCCACTAAGTTTTACAAGTTTTGGTTCATCTTATCCACCAGTGGATCTGATCTGTTTCCATCCTCCATTCCTGCCTCTCATGATGTCTTTCACCTCTAAAAAGTATGTATTACCTTCTCTCTCCTGGCTTCTCTCCCTTGTACTGCACCCTGAACCTCACTCAAACAACATTAAGAATGGTATAACCAATGAAAATTCATAGAGTTAGGAGACAGAGTGTCTAGACTGAAAAATAGCAAAGAGACCAAAGGTGACTGGATCATAGAGTATGTGGAGGGAAGTAAGGTATAAGAAGCCTGGAAAGGTAGGAAGAAGTTCGGTTGTAAAGAGCTTTTGAAGATTTTACATTTTACCACAGAGGTAATAGGGAGCCCCTGGAATTTACTAAGTAGGGAAGTAGCATAGAAAGACTTGTACTTTAGGAATATTACCTTGACATCTGAGACTGGATGGTCTGGAATAGGGAGAATAAGTAGTCTGCTGCAATAATTCAGTTTCTCTCATTTTAAATGTGCGCAGTTTATGTCTTTTCCAACTATTAGGAGATTTTGAGTGAAAAGAACCAGTTAAAATGCAAATAACTGTTCTTGATGCTATAATGTTCTAAGTTCTTAAGAGGGTATAGCAAGGGTCGGTGTTACTGGGTAGAAAGATGACCAAGTCTGTAGTGTAGTGGATAGAGTGCTGGGCCTGAAATCAGGAAGATTCATCTTCCTGAATTCAAATCTGGTCTCAGACACTTACTAGTTGTGGGAGCCTAGGCAACTGATATAACCCTATTTGCCTCAGTTTCCTCAACTGTAAAATGAACTGGAAAAGGAAAAGGCAAACTACTCAAGTATCTTTGCCAAAAAAAAATCCCAATTGGAGTCATAAAGAGACAGACAGACTGAAAATGAATGAACAACAACAATTCCGGAAGGGAAGGAGTGAAAAGCCTGCTTAAGAATTATGTTCTTGGTAGGAAATCTATTTCTCTGACTGCCCTAACTTTGATTTTGATTCTTTCTGAATCAGATCCTCCCTTAGTGGCAGTCAGACAGACCAAGAAAATGCAGCTTTATTGGACTATGAATAAAAAACTTGATGGAGAAGTTGCAGAATTCTTCTTCTTTCTCATTGGGACCTTCTTCTTTCTCATCGCCACATACTGCTTTCTTCCCTGGCTCTGTTTCTTTTCTTGTATTGTTCATATGAGCTAAGAATTGCCTGTGTTACTGCTGCCTGCATCCATACAGCCTATAAAAAGTTAATGAACCCGTGTCTGTGTTACTCCAGAGGGAGGGAAGGACCATTCATTTTGTAAAAGACAAGAAGGATAAATGTTTCACTCAGATCTCTCTGCTCACAAGTGGAGGAGGGAGTCTCCAAATACAGGTCAACATGTATACAGCCTCTGTCTTCTGGAAATCAAAGACATTACCACCTACAGCCTTGCTTTCTGAGTCAGACTGAAGCTGAAAATAACATTGTTTCTGCCCAGCAGTACTTACAGCACTGTCTAAAGAGGAAGATTAGTAGTGTGCCTCAGTCTCTGTGCCTGCGATTCAGAGAGTTTAAGGGGCTTCTATAGGCCCCAAAAAGACATGTAATAATTATTTGATTAATTCCAACCAGCCTCCTTTCCTGACCATTATGTGGATCATAGGAGATCAGAGATTCAGAGTTGAAAAGTCATTAAGTGCAATCCCTCATTTTGTAGATGAGGAAATTGAGGCTCAGAGAGATTATGTGAAGTGTTCGAGGTCACACAGGTATTAAGTATAAAGGGAAGGATTTTAACTCAGGTCTTCTGACTCCAAAACTAGTGCTCTTTCCCAGGTCTGATGCTACTTCCTTATACCTGAATTTGCATAGGATAAGCTTGCTGTAGAGTAAGATCTAGAATCAAGAAGATCTGAGGTCAAATCTCACCTTAGATACTTAGGAGCTGTGTGATCCTAGGCAAAGTATTTAATCCTCTTTCCCTCAGTTTCCTCATCTGTAAAATGAGCTGGAGAAAGAAATGGCAAACCACTCCAGTGGATTACCTTTGCCAAGAAAACTCCAAATGAGGTCATGAACAGCCAGAGATGATTGAAAACAACTGAATAACAACAAAAGCATTTTCTAAACTCTAAGGCACTATGTAAATGTTAGGGCTTATTAGTCCTAATTCCAAGGTCTGTTCTCTAACCCATTACATTATGCTGCCTCCTAATGCAGGTAGGTGGCACGGTGGATAGAATGTCAGTTCTGAAGCCAGGAAGGCTCACCTTCCTGAGTTCAAATCCAGACTCAGAAACTTACAAGCTGTAGGACTCTGGGCAAACCACTTACCCTGTTTGCCTCAGTTTCTTCATCTGTAAAATGAGTTAGAGAAGGAAATGACAAACCACTCCAATATCTTTGCCAAGTGGGTTCACAGAGATTGGATACAAAGTGAAACAACCTGAACGACTGCAAGCTACCTCTAAGCTGTAGTCACACATCTTTGAAAAAGAACAATATGGATATCTGGGAAATACATAATTTATTTAGTACAAAGAAAGTCACGTGTGTTGATTTATTTATTAAAACCCTTACCTTCCATCTTAGAATCCATACTAAATATCGATTCTAAGGAAAAACAGTAAGGGCCAGGCAATTGGGTTTTAAGTGACTTGGCCAGGGTCACACAGCTGAGATCAGATTTGAACCTAGGGACTCCTGACTCCAGACCTGGTTCTCTATCCACTGTGCTACCTAGCTGACCCATGTATATTCATCTATTATATTGAGTCATTGAATGAGATTGGAGCTGGGGCTGTTTTTTGTGTTTTTTAGAGACTGGAAGCCTGATTGAAGCCACATAGGTTTTTAGTGCTAAAGTTCCAAATGCCAATGTTTAATGTACATATGGATTATTATATTATTTATGTTGCTTCAGCAAGCACTTCTGAAGCACATATTTTGTGCCACACACTGTGCTAAGGCAAAAAACAAAAACAAAAACACTCTCAAAGAGTTCACAGTCTAATGGGGAAGACAATAGGCAAATAACTACAAACAAGCTGTTGGAGGCACTGTCCATTGACCTCCAACATCATGATGACATTTTGGTCCTCTCTGAGTATGAAGGACAACCACTATGACCACAATTAAGATAAATCAGAGAAAATTAATAGAATGATGGTGTTAGAGTTAAGGGAGATCAGGAAAATCTTGCTGCAGAAGGAAGGATTTCAGGTGAGATTTGAAGGAAGCTGGAGATTCAGGTGAGGAGGGAAGAGTTTCCTCATGTATGGAAGATAGCTGAGAAATTTGCCCAGATTCTGGAAGTGGAGTACCTTGAACACAGAACAGGAAAGAAGTCAGTGTCTCTACCTAGAAATGTATATGGCCACTCAAGGGTCCATGGCCCACTATTTGGGAAGCATTGTATCAGTTCCCTTACCTCTTAGGCATTCCCAGCGATAGTCACTGCCAGCTGCCTCTTGGCCAATTCCAGAGTTCTTCCAAGAGATAGGTTTTAGGAAAATCCCCAGTTAGCATAGCCTCTCCATTCTCCTGGTAGAAAGTAACCTTGGGCAGGGGGCACAGCTAGGAGCACAGTGGATAGAGAGCCAGGCCTGGAGTTAGGAAGACTTGGATTCAAATCTGGCCTCAGATACTTCCTGGCTATGTAACCCTGGACAAATCACTTAACCCTAATTGTCTTGTTCTTGCTGCTCTTCTGTCTTGTAACTGATATTAAGAAAACAAGCAAGAAAGACACCTTGGTTTGGAGCTGCGGGTGTTATCTGGAGAACCTTCAGTGTCTCTCTTCTTACAAACTGCAGAGAACCGGTGTTCCATCCAAATGCACTAGGATGGTTACCCAGGTGGCTTTTTGTTTTGTCCTAGCAATCACAAGACATGGCTCTCTGGCATTCAAGCCCTAGAGCCCACCTCAAAGTTGGGCTTACTTATGAGAGCTCATCTGGGGTCTCTTTTTCAACTTGGCTTACATAGTCATAGGATCATAGATTTAGAAGAGGTCCTACAAATCATACAGGAATCCAACTAGGAGAGAAGTAGGAAGAGAGAGAAAAAAAGTAGGAGGAGAGATTCCAACTTGAATCATCCAACTTTAAACCCAGCAAGCTTTCTAAGTCATAGAATCATCTATCTAAATCTTACAGGAATCTCAGAGGCCATTTAATACAACCCTTTCATTTATCAGATTAAGAAAATGAACCCCAAAAAGATTAAGTAATTTGTTCAAGGTCACACAGTGCCAGAGGCAGGATTTGAACCCAAATCAGCTAAATCCAGGCCTGTTTTTTCCCCCCACTTTACTTCTGATCTGTCACAACTTCTGTGAACCTATTTCCTCACTTGTAAAATGAAGGTAATAATGCTCGCCCTACCAACCTCACAAAGTTTTTGTGAGGAAAGAACTTTGTAAGCTTCAAGGAGCTATAAATATGAGAAATCGCTATTATAAAATTTAGTTTTCAATGGCAAACCCCCAGGCAGGGTGCTGTCCAGACAGAACTCACAGACAGCTTTTTGACTGCATTTTTTGCTGGATCAAATAAGTCATAGGGAGGGACCAAGTTTCAAGCCACACTTCAATGTCTTTGGAATTAAAATTCCAGATTCATCTTTAACCAGACCATTCTTTCCTCTGAAACCCTCTCCCTGCCTTCCCCAGATGCTCAAAAGTAGATTCTGCCTAACAGAATCCTTCAGCTTCCCTGAATGTTGCCATCAGGAGCAGAGAGCTGGCTCTGTATGTGAAAGAAGGACCATTTCCAGCCCACAATCACCCTCTTCAGGATTTCAAACACCCTCGAAGTGATAGGAGGGAAGAGACTTGGCTCCCTAAGCACCCAGACCCCTCTGTCATTGTGCCATCTCCTCCCACCCACCTCCTGGCCACTGAAGTAACTGAATAGCTGACAAGAAGGAAGAAATAAGTCCCAGAGAAATGGTCCCAGTGAAGGCTATATGTTCAGCTAGATCTTAGCCTTAGTTTTCTTCCCTGGTTACCAAACAGATTTGGAATATTGTATTTGTTTTAAAGCTGACACAGGCTTTGGGGGGTGCTAGACTCACTTACTTTTGAATAGAAAAACAATGAGGCTACTGATTTATCTGCATCTAATCCCTCCATTGTAGGCAATTCAGTCCTTTCACATCCTTCCCCTGAACAGTTATTTATAGTGTTAACCTTGGGCTGACACCACTTGTTAGATGAGCAGAGAAATTAGAACATCCGCTAAGGGCCAGTTTAGACAATTCACACGAGCACTGTCCTGTTCTGTTTAGTTTAGGACTGTTTATTCCTTTTGCTAAACAGCTCCCTCCAGCTTGATACCCTCTGTTTCCAGAAGGTTCACCTGTTAGCTCTTATTGCTGACTTTTCCCTGAAGTGGCCCCCAAGGGTGGCATTAAGTCCAGGCTTTCTTCTCATTTCAGAATGGAGTTGGGAGGCAAAGGGGGCATGAAGGTCCTCTTCTAATGGAAATGTGCCCCAAATGGGAACCTCAGGAGGACTGGGAAACAGACTAAAATAAATCTTGCCCTTCGATTCTACTTAGTCTTGTATGGAAACCCTTCACCTTCACAAGATGCTGGGACAGATAAAAGTCAAAAACCAAAAAAAAACCCTTCCTTTATAATAATATTCCTTTAGGAATAACAGCCAAGTGTATTTATTACTTGGGGAATTCTTAAATAGTGGCAGAACTTCATTTATCCTTAGACACAGTAGAGACTCAGCTAGGGAACACAGGCATATTAGATCTAGGATTAGGAAGATCTGAGTTCAAAGATGGCCTCGAACATTTAATAGCTGAGCAAGTGACCAGTTAAGTGACTCACTAGCTAAGTGGCCCTGGGCTTAATCCTTGTTTCCCTCCATTTCCTCAACTTTAAAATAAAATAATAATAAGACTTGTCTCACAGGGTCATCGTAAGGCTCAAATGAGAATAGTAAAAAAAATAGAATAATGCTTGTCCCATAAAACAGGAGAGCTTCTCACTATGCCCCTCCCCACTTCTGGAATCCCAGAGGAGGAAGCGTGGTTGGTTTGGAGAAGTCCCAGTTAAGGCTTCTACAGGTATATCTTGATTAAAGCCTTCTGATCTAAAAATAAAAAGTAACCCACTCAAGCATGATTGAAAAATGCACTTTCCTGATCTATCATATCAGTAGTTCTCAGCATTTAAGACATAAGGACACCTTTTTAGCATCACAGAAAATCACAGATACCCACATAATATTATTCATACTATTATTAGTATTTGTGGGTTGAGAGAATACATGTGCTTCAATTTAACAAACATTTATTAAGCATTTACTATATTCCAGGCACACACGAGAGACAATGCACCATAACAGAGAGTGCACTGGACTTGTGGGACCCTCTGTAAGTCACTTCAGTTATCCATGGCCCAAACAAATCTCTCACTATCTACAAATTGTAGAATGGTAGCTAATCTCTACTGGTAGCCTTCTACCAGTTTTCTCATTGAATGAAATCATAGCTTGGGCTAGGATAAAAATAGTTCTAGTCCTGGGGGATTTTGTTTTGGTTCACATTTGTGATTTCATTAATATTGGATCTGACTTTTGATAAGAAAACTCCCTCTCTCCATGCAGACTGGTAACTCATCTCCAGTTTAGAGATCTAGAAAGCTGTCTGCGATAAATTCAATCATATAACTTGGGAAAACTTGTGTGGAAATTTATTACCTGTAGTTGGAAATATATCTATATCTATCTATCTATCTATCTATCTATATATATATATATATATATATATATATATACTGTAGTATGCAGAATTGGGGTGATATAGTTTTTTCTAGCTTTGGCTGAGTTCCAAAAGCTGTTAGGGGTTTTGGAATCTTGAGGAAGAGGCAGTTGGCTGGATCTTCCCTGGTGGGAGGTTGTCAATGAGCCGAGCTACCTTGATTATCTAGCTTTAATATTGAAATTTAGCCTAGCTTTGACATATTTACTTAAGAAATTATTATTCTAGATAAACCCTTTATATCTTCCTTTCCTAATACCATCCCTGCCTTCCCTCCCTTACCTTATATGTCTGTGGAGTTAATAAGGAGAGTAATTAGAGAGAAGTTAAAGCTGTGAAGGGTTACCTAATTGACAGCATTAGGTATAGTTAGTCAGTCATCATTTATTCCCTTTAGATAGCAATAGCACTTTGTAAAGCTGAGTTTAAAAGTAGGTCCTTACTCAGACTCTATCTTTGCTTCCCTTCTCCCACCTGAGGTTCCTGAGACAACTGATAGGGCTTTCCTTTGATCCACCTTCCTAACAAATATCCTTCAAAGAAAATAAATCCTTTTGTGTTTAAACAGCCCTATTAGTATAATTTGTCTGTTAGTTATCAAGAGGGAAGAAGAGGAAAAGAAACAACATACTCTGGGCTTAGAGGGAAGCTGGGGCATCCATCTTGAAGGAAGGTGTTACTTCAAAACAAGTCCCTTCCTGTGAAATTAACTAAAGCCTGTTTGTTAATTTCAGTCTAGTCTATTTCCCTCAGCTTGTGTTTGAGTCTAAGTCCCAGGGTGTAAGCCAGCTGTGTTTGTCTGTTTAGTTTAATTTCTCTTCTCCCTGAAGATCTCTGTTTCCCTTCTGTGTTATACTCCTGACTTCAGTCCTATTATACCCTGAATCTCCTTTAATCCCAGCCTACCTATAATAGAGATTACCCACTTAGCAAGTCTCCAACATCCTCCTTTCAATTCCCTTATTCCATACACCTTTCCTCAAATTATCCCCATTACAATACACACACACACACACACACACACACACACACACACACACACACACACACATATATTTAAAAGGTTATATGACACTGAGAGATGCTGGAAGGTATATACAAAAGGTAAGACTTGAACCCAAGGCATTCCTGCCAACAAGAACAGCCTTTACTTCTGTAGGCTCAGGGTTTTTACAAAGACAGAAAGGAAACAGTCCCTGCCCTTAAAGAGTTTACATTCTTATGATGGTGAAAAGCTACTAGGGTTTCTGGAATGTTTTTAAATGAATTTGTTTTATGTCAGCCCAAAAGCATCTATATTCATTTGAAAACCAGTAACATGCATATAGATTCCCAGATTCATACTGGGAGCTGCATTATTATCACATTTCACCATATCCAGAGGGCACACACTGGTTGCCTTCTTTCTTCGGAACCAAAAGCTTCAATACATTCACTTATTTCTTTGATTAGTGAAAATTTGGGGAAGAAAAACTACAGGTGAGCCATAGAAAGGCTCAATACTGGTTTCACACCTGCCTCCAGCCTCACCCCAACCCAGAATGTCCCCAAATGAGTGGGAAGGGAAGAGAAAAGGGAAGCATTGGGTTAGGAATAGTCCTGAGAAGATCCTTGGGATCCACTCTCACATATAACAGGCCCCTTCTTTTTCCTCCTCTCTAAATTTGTTTAAGTTCAGAGTGAAGGGACCCTCCAGCTTTGAGTCAAAGGCAAAGCTAGGATCTTTGGGTTTATTCAATTAGGCGTTAAATGCTTGGAACACGGTTTCTGTTGCCAACAGCTGTGTACAATCATTTGTGGTTTTGAGGCCAGGATAATTGGCATGTTATGAGTTTTTGCTTCAGCTTTTGGCATTCAACTAAAAACCACACTGAAGGAGGATGGGCTTTGAGCAACTAGGTGGTGTATCAAGTTGGGACTTGGAAGCCTAGATCAACTTTGACTTAGAGGCCTAAGAGGAAGGACAAACTTCTCTTGAGAAAGTTTAGGGTCATTAGAGAATAATAAGCATTAAGAAAAAAATGAATAAAGGAAGTGGGTTCTAGATATTTGTCTCTTCCCACTGTTTCTTTTTAATTTCCCTTTTTAATTTATTTTTAAATGCAATTTTATTATATTTTTAAGTTTGAATTATCTCATTCTCTTCCCTCCCCCCAATTGAGGAGGAAAAATACCCTCGAATGTTTTTTAGAAAAAAGAGGGAAGAACACTTAGCAAGCACCTACTATGTGTCAAGCACTGAGCTAAATGCTTTAAAATATTATTTCATTTGATAAAAGTATTCAGAGAGAGTAGAGTTCTCCTATCCCCAATCCTTGTTCATAGTTGAGTCTCTGAAGTCTCCAAGGGTCAAATTCACACAGCTGGTGAGGGCCAAGTCAGGACTAGATCCAAGGTCTCTAGATTCTTAGGACTCTTTCTAATACAAAAGGATTGTTTCTCTGTTTATGCCTGGTCAATCTTCAAAAGCAAAACCCATTGAAGCCCAGGATACTAGGCAATGTTTCCAAAGAGAGCAGATTTCTACTATGTCTACTTTATTCCCAGAGAAGTTCAAGTATTGGTCCTGTCATCAGGCAAAAGTCTTATAGCTTTCTGGAAGAATCCAAAGGTGACCAGAACATATCTCCATATGGAGATGAGGTGGACATTTACCAACAGATCAAAGCAGAGAATAAATCCAATAAATAGTGACAGCCAGGGAATCCAAATAGGCCTGAAGAGAATGGCAGAAGACCCTGGTTGCCCAGGTTTTGTTGAGAAGCAGATCCAAAAAACTACAGCATTGAACTGGGAGCCAGAGCCCTTCATTTTGTTGAACAAATACTAATTTTGAGGTGGTTTTCAGATTGTGGTACCTAAAGAAAGACTGGTGGAGAAAGAAGAACTAGGAGATTGTTTCGTGAGAATATAATTAAAAGATTGAGACTTCAGTCTTTCAGATTGGGAAAACAAAAAACCTTTAAAAAGGGATGTAATTAAGACCTATAGAATCATAAGTATGTTACATTATTCCTTCAAGATTCACTCAAGGGAGCAGGACTTTCCATGGCCTAAGGTGACAGAAGGTGAAGCCAATGGACTAAGAAATGAAGAAAGATCATATCTAGGAAGTTGCCACTCAATGAAGGACCAAGCTTGAAAGTGAATTTCTTTTTCTTTCTATTTAATTTTGATTTTTTTCCAAATTACATGAAAACCAAAATTTTTAACATTTGTTTTGTTGAACTTTTTTAGTTACAAATTAATTCCTTTTCTCCTCTCCCTCCTCCTTGAAAAGGCAAGCAATTTGGCATAGATTATATATATATATGTGCAGTCATGCAAAACATTTCTATATTAATCATGTTGCAAAAGAAAAGAGACTCTAGAAACAAGAGAAATTTTAAAAGTTTAAAAAGTATGCTTCTATCTGTATTCAGATATCATCAGTACTTTCTCTGAAGGTAGATAGCATTTTTCATCATAAGTCTTTTGGAATTGTTTTGGCTCATTGTATTGCTGAGGATAGCTAAATCATTCATAGTTGATCATTGTACAGTATTGTTGTTACTGTGTACATTGTTCTGATTCTGCTCTCTTTATTTTGCATCAGTTCATGTAAGTCTTCTCAAGGTTTTCAGAGAACATTTTGCTTGTCATTTATTTTATTTTATTTTATTTTTAAAAGTTTATTTAGACGGGGGCAGCTGGGTAGCTCAGTGGAGTGAGAGTCAGGCCTAGAGACAGGAGGTCCTAGGTTCAAACCTGGCCTCAGCCACTTCCCAGCTGTGTGACCCTGGGCAAGTCACTTGACCCCCATTGCCCACCCTTACCAATCTTCCACCTATGAGACAATACACCAAAGTACAAGGGTTAAAAAAAAAAAAAGTTTATTTAGAATATTTTCCATGGTTACATGACCTGATTTTTCCCACCCCTCTTCCCTCCCCACCCCCAGAGCTGACAAGCAGTTCCACTGGGTTATACTTGTACCATTGTTCAAAACCTATTTTCAAATTCTTTCTTGTAAATTCCTCTGGATTGTCCTGGGTCATTGCTTTGCTGCTAATAGAAAAGTCTATTACATTTGACTGTGCCACAGCGTGTACTTCTGTGTACAATGTCATTTTTTGCCACCACAAAGAGCACAGCTATAAATATTTTTGTATAAGTCTTTTTCCTTATTATCTCTTTGTGGTACAAACCCAGCAGTGGTATGGCTGGAACAAAGGGCAGGCAGTCTTTTAAAGCCCTTTGAACATAGTTCCAAATTGCCCTCCAGAATGGTTGAACCAATTCACAACTCCACCAGCAGTGTATTAGTGTCCCAATTTTGCCACATCCCCTCCAACATTTATTACTTTCCTTTGCTGCCATATTTGCCAGTCTGCTGGGTATAAGGTGATACCTTAGAGTTGTTTTGATTTACATTTCTCTAATTAAGAGGGATTTAGAACACTTTTTTCATGTGACTATTGATAATTTTGAGTTCTTCATCTGAAAACTACCTTTTTATATTCCTTGACCATTTTTTGATTGGGGAATGGCTTGATTTTTTTTAACC
Organism: Gracilinanus agilis; assembly: GCF_016433145.1. Taxonomy (NCBI): domain Eukaryota; kingdom Metazoa; phylum Chordata; class Mammalia; order Didelphimorphia; family Didelphidae; genus Gracilinanus; species Gracilinanus agilis. The sequence continues at coordinate 157,398,656 of NC_058133.1, read as the reverse complement.
CTTAATTTTTGGTGTATTGTCTTATAGGTGGAAGAGTGGTAAGGGTGGGCAATGGGGGTCAAGTGACTTGCCCAGGGTCACACAGCTGGGAAGTGGCTGAGGCCGGGTTTGAACCTAGGACCTCCTGGTTGATTTTTTGTTAATTTGACTTAGTTCATTATGTATTTGGGAAATTAAACCTTTGTCAGAGAGTTTTGTTATAAAATGTTTTTCCCCAGTTTGTTGCTTTCCTTCTCATTTTGGTTGCATTGCTTTTGTTTGTACAAAAACTTTTTAATTTTATATAATCAAAATCATTCATTTTACATATTGTAATGTTCTCTCTCTCTTTCTTGGTCTTAAATTCCTTCCTTTCCCACAGATCTGACAAGTATACTATTCTATGTTCACCTAATTTATTTATGATTTCACTCTTTATATTTAAGTCATTTATCCATTTTGAATTTATCTTGGCATAGAGTATAAAATGTTGATCTAAATCAGTGATGGGCAAACTTTTTAAAGAGGGGGCCAAAGGAAAGGAAATGCTCCTCTGCCAGTCTGTTTCTAAGGCAACTCTTTTGAAGTTTCATTGTATTATATCCTACTCATTGTATTCGTCAGATTAGGAATAATATCAGGCAGCATCTGGCCTGCAGGCCATAGTTTGCCCATCACTGATCTAAACCTAATTTTCCCCATCTTGTTTTCCAATTTTCCCAACAGTTTTTGTCAAATAGTGAGTTCTTGTCCCAAAAGTTGATATCTTTGGGTTTATCAAACACTAGCTTCTTGAGGTCATTTACCCTTAGTCTATTCCATTGATCCACCCTTCTTTCTCTTAGCCAGTACCATATTGTTTTGATGACCACTGCTTTATAGTACAGTTTAAGATCTGGTACAGCAAAGTTCTACCATCACTAAGAATACTTTCTAGTAGCCTCAGTCTCAGTGGGATTTCCAATCAGAGAAGTAATGTTTTTAATGAGGCCTGGTCTGCATTTTAATGTCTTCTAAATTAGCTGCAGCTGCTCACCACCACTACTAGCCATATCAGTCTCCTAGAAGATGGCTATCCTTAAGTACTGGTGGAATTTGATAGAGCAGATAGACATGGACTTGTTCACCAAATCTGGCTAAACTAGGAGAAATAAATACCCCTCGTGAAGGTTCAACAAGATGGTTTAGTAGAGATCAACAGAAGTACCACTTTATTATTATTGGAGTTCTTTAGCACTTAAAGGATTCATAACTTTGTCTTAGAGTCAATACTAAATATCACTTCTAAGGCAGAAGAGTGGTAAAAGCTACACAATTAGGGTTAAGGGACTTGCCTTGGGTCACACAGCTAAGAGGTATCTGAGGTCATATTTGATGAGTCTTCATGGGTTGTTAAGGCCAAAAAAAGGATGGGGGAGAAATTAGAGGGGAAATATGGGGATCATATGTATATACATGTCTAATAATAATAATAATATCTAGCATTAATATAATAATACTTGCTATGTGCCAGGCACTGTCCTAAGCACTTAACAAATATCTCATTTGATCTTCATAGCAACCTTGTGATATCCTTACTATTATCCTCATTTTAAAGTTGAGAAAACTGAGGCAGAAATTTAAGTGATTTGCCTCTGGCCATACAGCTAGTAAGTATCTTAGGTAGGTTTAAAATTCAGGTCTTTCTAACTCTAAGCCTAGTGTTCTATCTACTGCCCCTCCTATATACATATATACATACATACATATGTGTATATTTGCATATTTATATATACAATGTGTACGTGTGCATGTATATTATATATGGTCGGTAGAATGATAGAGAGATGAACAGACTAATGGATAAACAGATAGAGACAGACAGATAGATAGATAAGTAGATAAGTAGTTAAGTAAATAGGTCAATAAGTAGATAGGGCAGGTAGGTTGGTCAGTAGATTGACAGCTAGAATGGAAGTCCTGGGTTCAAATCTGACCTCAGACACTTCTTAGCTAACTTGGGGCAAGTTATTTTAACCCCTATTGCCCAGCCCTTACCACTTTTCTGCCTTGGAACCTATACATGGTATTGATTCTAAAATGGAAGGTAAGGGTTTTTGAAAAATAGAGACAGACAAAACAGAGTCAGAGATAGATAAAGACTGGACCAGTCATTTCATTGATTTTGAGCACACCCCAATTGGTAGATGGTAAAAATTCCTTCTACCAATGCAGGTCACCACTTTGCAAATTATAGTCTTAGAGAGTCATCTAGGGCAAAAGTTGAAGTAATTTGCCCAGAGACACAGTCAATATATGTTAGGGGCAGGACTTGAATCAATTGTTCCTGGCTAGCTCTCTATCTTCTTTGTCAATTTGCTTCCTATGTATCTATAAAATATAGGCGCATATGAAATATAATTGTCTATAGAGACATACATACACATAATATGTAATCTGTGGCACTGCATATACATACACAAATATATATATTTGTATATATAAAACGTAGGTGAATATGCATATATGTGGAATATATGTGTGTGTTTTTGTGCGTGTAAAGGCATCCTGTTCTGTTCTATTTCCCCAAAGAGATACTTAGTTCCTTGAAAACAGAGACTGCCTTATGCCCTTTTGTATCAGCTGAGCACAGTATGTACTCTAAAAATATGCATTTTCTTTTTGGTTAGTCTCTGTTGGTTTCTTTGAAAGAGAGCATTCTATGAATATAAATGAAAAACTAATCTTCTCCAACCCGGCTTCATGCCATTTGCTTTTCTTTCTTCCATCTGAATGTCCTCCCAAATTAGCTTCTCTTGGAGTTGATTATTTTGCCCACTAGACTTGTTCCAGGGTCTGATTCATGACATTGGGTTTTGAGGGTACTGACATTTCTGAGCTGTCATACCAAGGAAACAGAGCTAAGGGTGTTATCTTCTGTGGTGACACAGAAGACTGTGACATCTCAGTGTTTTTCCCTCAAGTCCCATCTATACTCTGGAAAGGGCAGGGCAGTTCTAAATTAGCCTACTCAATTTAATGGAAAGCAATGAGCTTCTGACCACTAGACTCTATACCTTCAATCCCATCATATGAGAAATATGTGTTAATATCACAGAGTTTGCCTGACTCTCTCTATACCTCAGAGATGCATCTCAGGATGAACAGAATGGAAGAATGATAGAGACATAATATTATATAGGACTTTAGAGATGGAAGAGATAGTAAAAATACCCTAGTCTAGTGATGGTGAACTTATGGCACAGGTGCTAAAGATGAAATACAGAGCACTCTCTGTGGGCACATGGCCACCCTCCCTCCCACCCCCCCTCCAAAGTCCATTACTAGAAAGGCAGAAGAACTCCAGCTGATCTGCTCCACTCTCCCTCTCCACTGTGCCTGACATTTTTTCACCCCTCTGCCCAGCAGCCCAATGGGAGTATGCAGGGGGTATGGTGGGCTGCTTGCAGGCAGCAGAGCTGGAGGGAAGCAGAGAGCTTGGACCACTCCCCTCCCCTTCTACACTCGCTGAGGACATTCCTCACTTCACCCGCCCCTCCACTCAGCAGCCCAATGGGAGAGGATGTACTTGGCACTTGGTGGGGAGAGGAGCATGGCACACAGTCTCTAAGGGTGGGTGGGCATGATACCCAGTCTGGAGGGATGGGGTGGGGATGGGGCCCAGCACTCCATCTCTAAAAAGTTTGCGATCACTGCCCTAGTCCAACCCTCTTATGCCAGTGATGGGCAAACTTTTTAAAGAGGGGGCCAAAGGAAAGGAAATGCTCATCTGTCAGTCTATTTCTAAGGCAACTCTTTCAAAGTTTCATTGTATTGTATCCTACTCATTGTATTCATCAGATTAGGAATAATGTCACCCAGTCAGATAGAACATATCAGGGTGCCGCATCTGGCCTGCGGGCCGTAGTTTGTCCATCACTGTCTCATGATATAGGTGAAGAAACAAAGCTTGAAGGAGTGTGAGAATGCATCCAAAGTCATAGAAATGGAACGTTTCCACTTGAAAAGGTAAGATTCACTCGTCATTCCCTGTAGAAATCAATCTGTATTGTTTATTGCCCAGGTACTAAGGGAAGTCACTGAATATTATTCTTCCTCAGTTTCTTCATATGTAAAACTGAGATTAACTCATAGGATTGTGGTGGGCATCATATGAGATCCCAAGTCATGTTTGTTGAACTAAATCAAATGATGTAATGGAGTCATACATGCTTAGGAAAATGAAAAGCACAAAAATATTATGGCGTGTCATCTTATTTTGGCTGAGTGAATTTTCAGGTCTCCAACACTGGATCATAAGAGGGACTTTGATTAGATTTAATGCATCCATCTCATTTTGTAGTTGGGGAAACTGGCCCCTGGAGAAGTAAAGTGATTTGCCCAAGGTTATACATGCATTAAGTGGCAATGCCAGAATTCTGATTCTAAATTCCAGTCATTACATTGTGGTATTGGTGGAAAGATGGTTCAGAGGATATAACTGAATTTGAACCCTGCCTCAGACACTCACTAGCTACATGACCCTGGAAACTCAGACTTTCTTAACCTTAGCCTCAGTTTCCTCATTGGTAAAATTTTGATAACAGAACCTGGGGTTAGCTAGGTGGCTCAGTGGATTGAGAGTCAGGCCCAGATATGTGAGGTTCTGGGTTCAAATGTGGCCTCAGACACTTCCTAGCTGTGTGGCCCTGAGCAAGTCACTTAACCTCCATTGCCTAGCCCTTACTGTTCTTTTGCCTTGGAACTAATACACAGTATTGATTCCAAGATGGAAGGTAAGAGTTTGGAAAAAAAAAAAGATAATAACAGCACCTATCTCACAGAGTTGTTATGAGGATTAAATGAGATATCATATGTAAAGTATTTTGCAAATCTTAAAACACTATATAAGTGATAGATAATTGTTATTATTAATTTTTATTATTTACGAGAGACTAGTTCATTCGGAGGAGTCTAAAAACAAAATGAGAAAGCTTTAGATTATCTTCACATGTCTATGGCAGCAAGGCATAATCATATACAATGGGACGGGGACAGAACAAACCAATGCAGGGATAAACAACCCTGCCTCGTTCGGCCAAGTCTAACTTTCAACCTAAGACATAATCATAAAGAGAAAGTACATTCCAGGTATAGGGGAACAAACGAAGCAAAAGTCTGGAAGCAGGAGACGGGTTGCTAAATTCAGGACCCAGAAAAGAGATCAGTCTGACTGGAACATATAATAGGTGAAGGGCAAGCAAATGAAAGGAGCCTAGAAAGTTAGGTTGGGGTCAAATTACCAAGGGTTTGGAAAAGGCAAGCTTGCATTTTGTTCTAGAATCTAGATGCAATAGGAAGCTGCTGGGCTTAAAAGCCTCGAAGGTCCTTTCTAGCTTTAAATTTATGAGTCTGTAAGCCTATGAAGGTGCCTGAGCAGGGAAGGGACCTGGTCAGACTTGCACTTTAGAAAGATTATTTTGGCAGCAGAAGATGAATTGGCAGAAGGAAAGACTGGATGAAAGGAAATCATTTAAGAAGCCATTGTAATAGTCTAGGCAAGAGGTGGTAAAGGCCACCACCATGAAGACAGCCATTGGGGTCTTGAAAAGGGGATGAATGGAAAGGATATTGTGGAGGCTGGGTAAACCAGATTTGACAACTGACTGGAAAGGGGTGGTGGTGAGGCAGACAGAGGTAAGAGTCAAAAATGACTCCTCATATGTGAATCCCAGGGCTCTGGAAGGATAGTACCTGCAACAGAAACAGCCAAGTCTGGCAACAATTCACTGACCTTTGACAAACTTGACTTGGACAGATTTATTGGTTTCCTCTTCATTCCCCTGCCAGGAGTAGTGATTAAAGACCATTGTTCAAATGTGCAACTCCTACCTTCCCCTATGGCAAGAACAGAAATCGTAAAATGACTCCCACCAGCTTTTATTTTGTAATCTCATCTGTTTTACTGTACAAAACAAAGCAAAACCCCCAGAATCCTATCTTCCACTATTTCGACTCTGTTCAGGAGAGAGTAAAAAATAGGAGAAATGTCTTTCGAGGTCATCTTTTCTAATTTTGATTCATTTTGTCCTTTCTTCCTGTTCCATATAATTTTCTTTTCCAGTTTCCATACTTCTCATTTCTAAGAAAACCTGAATCTTGGATGGAAAGCTTCAGGATGACTTAAAAATGAGCATACCCAGTACACATTCATTAGCAGCAGACATCCAAACTTCTAGCCAGGAAGAGACAGACATCGAGACAGAGTCATGGCACATGGGGAGCCTCCAGTTTCTAGCCTATTTACGCGGGTGTTAAATTGACAGAGCCCAGGTTCAGGGCTGCCAGGGAAGCAAACTTGCTGTGAAAATATTGTATTCCTGCTCACTTTCTCCACCCCCTGAGAAGCTCCTCTCTTCCACTCTGGAACCTGAGCCAGAAATTGAGCTGCACAGTATTCCCAAGTTCTGGCCTCTTACGGCTTTGCTTTGACACTCTGTGGGGCCAGAAAGGAAGGATGCTTCAGAGAGACACCCCAATTTGCTATTTTTCCTTTTTTGTGAAGTACCACAAAAGTAACTATGGATCATACACCTGGGGGTAGGACACATCCTGCAGTTGATTCAATGAAATCTCTCTTGCCTCAGAATAGAATTCAATACTTCTTGACATTTCACATTATATTTTACAGTGTAGTGTTTGTTTTGAATTCAGGGAAGTGCTATTTGGAAGTGTCTAGCAGACTCCCTATGGACACATGGGGGCTTTGAGACTACATTATCCATGATTCCAATGGGTTTCCGGTCTTTGGGCGTGGGGACATCAAAGGTCCCCATGCATGGGGCAGCTTAAATTCAGAGGACGGCCTAGAGAAGCTCTCTTGGGTTTCCTGGTTAGCTGGGGCTGGCGTAGTAGAGAAAGAGGATGGGCTCCGGCGGTAAATTTAAAGGTAGTCAAGCGCAGTCATAGATATTTTACCAACAAGGCCATGGCTATTAAAATAAGCTTTTCTCTTATACTATATGTCTTTATCATTTTTAATCATAACAGTAGCTATTTGTGTAGTCTTCTAAACTGTAAAATAGAAACTCCTTAAGGGTGGAAACTAGATCTTTTAGCAATAAGGGAGTGGTATCTTTATTGTTTGCTTCATTTTCAAAGAGGACTCAATGACATCATGAGGTGATATCTTGATTTGTGCTTGAGTTGGATTTAAGTGAAGCAGAGTGGCCCAAAATTGTCAACCTCACTTTCTCTTCCAAAGTCATCCAGGTCCAAAGGGAAGACAAAAATAAGGATGACTAGAGATGACCCAGGATGAAGTGGATGACCTTGGTGTCTCTGATGTCTGACCAAGATCTAAGTGCTCCACAGCACCTGCTTCAACCACTTTCATGGCCATTGGACAAATTGTTCTCCTCTACCCATTCAGTCTGGAGAAGTTTTCACACAATTGGAGTAGACACCCTTCAGGACTCAAACCCACTAGTTACCCTCAAACTAGTTTAGCCTGTCTGCCAAGATAGTTTTACCAGGGTATGACCCCTGGGCATGCTATAGCTTCTTTGAGCCATGGATGAGAACTAGGTATCCCCAAAGATGGATGAACAGCCCTGAAAAGGGCTAAGCAAGTCCTCACTAGTCTAGTCTTTCCTGAACACACCATACACCTTGATGTCTTTGTATTAGCCTTGAACGTAGATAAGGATTAGGACTGGACCAGTGATTTCAGAACCTTAGGAAACTCTAGGTCATTGATAGTGAGCCTTTTAAAGACCAAGTGCCCAAATGACAATCCTCACACCACCTGGGAGTCCCCCCACCTTGCCCCAGACAGGGGAGGGAGAAAATGTTCCCATTGGGCTGTTGGGCAAAGGGGTGGGTGATGTGAGAAATGTCCTCAGGCAATAATGGAGAGCAAGAAGAGAGCAGCCCCCTCCAGCATGCATGCCATGGGTTTGCCAACATGACTCTAGATTAAGGAAATTTTCTCTTACCAACTTAAATTAGCACCTCTATAATTTATGGTCTTAGGTATTAGCCACTTGAGATTAAGTGATTTGCCCAGGGTTAAAGTATCCATTAAAGTATACAATTATTTTCACAAAATTTTAGGGATCTTCTTTAAAAATGCACTGCTACTCAATATTTATAAATTACCACAATTCATTAATTGATATAGTACATTAGATCTTGCTCACAAGGGCTTTGTAGTCTAAGAGAACCAGGTTCCAGCATATATAGCCACCATATAAAAGATATGCCCTTTCTTCCCCCCACCCCCCCAACAAAGGTCCCGGGTTTTAAAACAGTTTTATTGACATCTTTTGGTTTAATGTCATGGTCATTCCTGTGCCTACTCTAACCCACTCCACCCCTATCTACCACCACTCCAGAACTATATCTCCCTTTGTAACAAAATAAACAGTTAAACAAAAACAACAAATACAGTAACCATGTCTGGCAACATATGTGACATTTTGCCTTTCTTGGCATCCTAGCACCCACTCTTTGCTTAAGAGAGAGGGAGGTAGGCTTCATCATTTATTCTTAGAGACCCTTAATGGCTTTTCAGTCATGTAGAGATTAGCTTTCTCTTAGTGATTCACATTTAGTTATCATATACATCATTTTTTTATCCTGTTTATTTCACTCTAGAATTACTTAATACAAATCCCCATGTTTCTTTTAATTTCTTGTATTTGTCATTTTTATTGCATAGTAATTTTATGTTATATTAACAAACCACAGATTATCTATCTTTTTCTTAATCAGTGGGCACCAATGCATAAGTATTATTATACAGTATTGATCCTAAGATGGAAGGGAAGGGTTTTTTTTTAATTGATACTAAGTATTGATTCCAAGGCAGAAGAGTGATAAGGTCTAGGCAAGGGGGGTTAAGTGACTTACCCAGGGTCACATAGCTAAGGTCTGCAGCTAGATTTGAACCTAGGTCTGGCTCTCTATCTACTGAGGCACCTAGGTTCCCCACATTAGCAATATTTGATGCAAAGTTTTTCTCTTCACTAGACAATTTTTCTTCACATTTTGTCTGTTCAGTATGATTTTTATATACAAAATCTTTTCAACGTTATATAATTAAAATGCCCATTATCTTTTTATCATTTATATCCCTTGTTTGTTTAAAATTATTTTCCTTAGTCATAGCTATTATGAAAAATATTTTTTGATTCTCTATTTTTATTTTATAAAATAATGTTTTTTCAAAAAAAAAGATTCTAAAAAGTTAGCATTCAAATACTAACAGAAAACATCCAGAAACAGTCTATATGAGATGCATCTTACCCAGAAGGCAGTGGATATACACTGTAGTTTTATTAAAGCACTAGCAGCTAGACCCCAAGGGGGACTGAAAGAATTTAAAAGTCTATTTTCTGCTAATTAGGTTATTAAATGAGGTTATATAAAAATTTATATTAAATTATATTAAATGAGGTTATATATAAAAAATGAGGTTAAAAAACCCAATGGATCTTAAAATAGAAAGACATATATATGTATATTCACGTATATGTTTTTTCATTGTCACTCAGGGTTTTTTTTTCTGTTTTCATTCTCCTAAAAACACTGCAGCATCACAAATTCAACTCATTTATTAAGTGCCTACTGTATTCTGGTGCTAGGTGCTAAGAGAGATAGAATATTTTAAAAAGTCATTCTCTATATTACATGATATTATATAATATACACATTAGAAAGTTTTAAGACAAAGTGCCATGTTAAATCAGAGGTGAGAGATCTATTATTAACCAAAAGGAGGCATTGAGGCTACTTAGAAGAGGTAGATTATGAGCTGAGAGTTAAAAGATGGCTAAAATTTGTTAGGTGAAGAGAGCACTCCAGCCATAATGAATAATGAAACAGTGGCAGAGATGTGTGAGCAAAGTATATGTTCAAGAAGAAGGATACATTGTTCATAAATAAATAAATAAATATGGGATAAATACAAAATTAATTTAAGAGTATGGGGTATGATTAAGTGGGCTACTACCAATCAAATAATCATGAAAAACTTCTTGAAGAAGGTGCCATTTAAGCTGCTACTTGAAAGGGGTTGCTGGTGGATATAGACCCAGCCTCAATGCCAAGAAGCCAAGGAGACCTGGGTTCAACTCCTACCTTTGATCCATATCAGCTACATGGATCTGGGTAAGTTACTTAGCCTGTTGGTGCTCCACTCAACTCCCTATGACTATAAGTTGTCTAAAAGTTACTTCCCTGCATATTTAGCAATTCCTTATCCAGGAATTCCTTACCCTTGTGAAATCATAGATTCTAGTCCATAACCCAACCCTTGAAAGGACCTAGAGATTCCAAGAGGGTGGGAGATATATCCAGGAATAGGGGATAGTCTAAATCCATGTTGGCAAACCTATGGCACATGTTCCAGAGGGAGCTGCTCCTTTCCCCCTCTTCACACAAGCCTGAAGACATTTCTTATATGATTTGACTTTTCTATGTATATAAGACATATCTTATATATGTCCCTCTGCCCAGCAGCCCAATGGGAGTGCTTCCTCCCTCCCCAGTCTGGGGTAAAGGAGGCAGGACTCACATGCGGCGTGAAGGTTGCAGTTTGGACATTAGGTCTCTAAAAGGTTTGCCATTATTGGTCTAAATAAAGACTGAGGGATACATTGTTTGATTATGAGGAGACAGGACTAATTATTGAGGGACAGTGAGGAAGTTAACTTGGACAAATGGAAGGTTCACACTGGAGAGTATGGTATTGAGAGAGGGGCTATGGTCAATATAAGAATTTGTTTTGCTTGACTATACATGTTTATTACAAAGATTTTGTTGTATTTGGGGAGGGGGAGTTTAGAAGGAGAAAATATATGAAAGAAAATAAAAATTTTTAATAAAGATATAATTTAATTTTTAAAAAAATTTTTAAACATCGCTATATTCAGAGTTGGTTTTTCACAGGTATTTATTGAAATGAATTATTAAATGAGTGAATACATTTGGAGCATCATGAATTCTTAACAACTGTTATATGACAGGTAATTATTATCTCAGTTTTTCAGCTAAGGAAAACCCTCACACAAGTCTATTTGGTTTTAGATTTATTTTTTTTTAGCTTTGGTTGTGCTTTTGCCTGTCCTAATTCTTCCTCCAAACTGTAAGTTTATTTCTCTTACACCTGATTCAAATGTGTGATCAGTTCTGCAGATTTCATTTTCACAGTCTGCAAACAAAACACAAAGTTAAAAGGGCATATTTGGAGTTACAACAATGTAGTGGTTAGTGATGGCTATTAGACTAGGGCAGTAACATTTCCTGAGAGCCTTAGTCAGTCAGCTACAGGCAAATTCCAATTAGGCCTGAAGAGACCTTGTAGGAAGATACTATGTGCAGAGCATGACATCTCTCCTGTGTCCTTGGCTGATTACCTCAAGAAAGGGAAGGCATTCTCCAGCTATTTCATGAATCAACTTAATATCTTTTGACAGATTATCTTTGTCCCAAATTGTTAAGGGGTAATGAGAACCAATAGAGGTCTTGGTTGGAGGAAAGAAAGACTCCCCCTTCTCTATTTCTCTCTTCTTCTCTCACTTTTCTTTTCTCTTGCCTTCACCAATCCCTCCTCATCCCACCATAAAACTATATCCATATGTTGCTCCCTTTCTCTCTCCAAATCTATTTATTTAGGAAGAGGAAGGAATGTCTTCCATAGTCTGAAGTAAAATGTTTTTCATATATAACAATAGTAATACTTAAGACTTCTATGGTGGCCTTTTCTAGAAGATCCAAATCATACCAATCTGTCATGAATTTCTTTCAAAGGCAAAGAAAGCAAAGCATAATGAAATTAAAAGATTTGCGCCCAGATACCAAAAGAAGACTGGGCAGCTAAGTGGTTCAGTGTTTTGGAATGAGGAAGACTCATCTTCATGAGTTCACATTCAACCTCAGATACTGTGTGATCTTGGGCAAGTCACATAAATCTGCCTCTGTTCCTTATCTTTAAGATGAGGGGAATAAGGAAAAGGCAAACCACTCCAGTATCTTTGTGGAGAAAACCTCAAAATAAATCACAATGAGTCAGACACTGCTGAAAATGACTAGACCAAACCAAAGCACTGTGGACTGGGCTAATTTTCCAAAATATAGAACAGGAAAACTGAGTTTTGCCTTTGAAACCTAGATAAACCACTATGCTTGCATATGCCTCAGTTTTCTAATTTGTAAAATGGGAGATGAAATTAACCTGCCTTCTTTTTAGAGACATAATAAAGACCAATAATGAGTCAGTCATTTAAATATGCTTTCAAAACATAGAACAATTGTTTATAAACTCCTCTGTCCATCTCCTTCTTCAACCTCCCTCTTCTTCTTTTCCTTTCACCTTCTCCCCTTTTTCCCCTTCCATTTTCCCTTCTCTTTCATATCCCCAACCATTTTCTTTCCTTCCTGTTCCTCCTCTCATGGTCCTTGTCCTTTGCTCTTTCTTTCTTTCCCTCTCTCTACTCCCCCTCTCTTCAAAAGTCTACTTAACTTGAAGGTCTTTGAGTTAAATTACAGCAAAGCACCAATATAACCACACTCAGCATTTTATAGATTCAGATTACCGTTGGGCCAAACCATAGCCTCACACTACCCACAAATATGAGACCAAGATGGGAGGGAGGGAAACATCACAACATAGATGTATGTATTTTTTATTTTGAATATTTTCCCATTTACATGTTTCATGTTCTTTCCCTCTCCCCCAAACCCCCCTAGCCCCCAAAGCCATTGCACAATTCCACTGGGTTTTACATGTATAATTGATTAAGACCTAATTCCATATTATTGCTAGTTGGACTAGAGTTATCGTTTAGTGTCTACATCCCCAATAATATCCCCATCAGCCCATGTGTTCAAGCAGTTGTTTTTCTTCCATGTTTCTACTCCCACAGTTCTTCCTCTGAATGTGGCTAGTTTTCTTTCTCATAAGTCACTCAGCCTTACTCTGGATTCTTGCATTGCTGCTGGTAGAGACGTCCTTTATGTTCAATTGTACCACAGTGTATCAGTCTCTGTATACAACATTCTCCTGGATCTGCTCCTTTTACTCTGCATCAATTCCTGGAGGTTATTCTAAGATGTATGTATTTTAATATATGCCAATATCACTACTAGTATCTGTATCCCAAAGAGATAAAAAGGGAGAGAATGGATCTACTTGTACAAAAATATTTATAGCAGCCCCTTTTGGGGGGCAAAGCAAAACTATCATGCTGTAAGAAATAATGAAAAGATGATTTCGGAAAGAGCTGGAAAAACCTACATGAACTGATGTAGAGTGAAATAAGCAGAACCAGGAGAACATTGCACACAAGCAACAGCATTATTGTGGAATGATCAACTGTGAAAGACTTACCTACTCTCAGCAATACAATGATGCAGGATAGTTCTGAAGGATTTATGACAAAGAATGCTATCCACCTCCAGGGAAAGAACTGTTGAAGATGAAATGCAGATTAAAGCATTCTTTTTTCACTTTTGCTTATTTGGAGGTTTTGGTTTTATATAATTATTCTCTTACAAAAATGAACAATATGAAAATATGTTTTGCATGATAATATATGTATAACCCAGACCAAATTGCATACCATCTCCAGAAAGGGGAAGGGAAGGAAGGGAGGCAATTTGGATCATATAACTTCAAAACACTTATGTGGAAAATTGTTGCTACATATAATTAGTAAAATAAAATATTTTAATCACCCCTCCCCAACAACAGCATTACTGAAAAACTTTCCCCTCTCTTCTGACAATTAAAATAATAATGAAAATCTTCCTTTTTTCTTCATGGAGGATCTCCAGATTTTTTTGTTTGGACATTTTGTATTTGAACAAATTCTTCCAAAGATGACTTGCCAGAATTGACCTTGACATTCAGCAATGTTGCTGAGAAAAGGAAAGGAATGTAGGAGAATGGAAGTAGAAGGAGCAAACAGGGCAAATATAGAAACACAACACTGAAGAAAAATAGAAATACTCAACACTATGGTTTTTTAAAGTACTTTGGACTTCCTCACCTCAATACACTTTTGGATTTCTCAGAACACAAGTTTTTTGTGTTTGTTTTAAGTTCAATTCTAACTACCCCCTTTTCCTGGCTCTTCTATCAATGAGTACTCCTGAGATCTGAGCTTATTTTATGAGTTTAAAATTTAAAGCTATCAGAGGGTAATTTATAATGGACTATAAAAAATTATCAATGGAGCCAATGAAAGGATGCACAAAGATTGTGTCCAATCACTTATTGCAGAAAAGAGTAGTGTTTGAAGTGGAGAGAGCATATTTTCACATTTTCAAGTCCCCTAAATTTAACACCTTTACTGAGAGAAGATTTAGGCAGTCCTTCCTCTTCCCTGCTGCAACTCCAAGATTTCTCTGTAACTTATCCCATCCACTTCTTCCTTCTGGACTCTGGGAATAAGGTAACTCCCTTTCTTGACAAACCATCGTTAGCACCTCTACCTCCCCCTCATGGGAAGGCATGTGATAGTGTTGGTTTTGGAGACCAAGGATTTGTGTATAAATACAAATATTTGCTCTGCCATGTACTCCCTAGTATGACTTTGAGCAAGTTACTTAGCCATTCTAGGCCTCAGTTTCCTTATATGTAAAATGAAGTTGTTAGCCTTGATGATCTCTAACTTCTAGTTCTAAATCTATGATTCTTTGTCTCTTCCTGAAACTCGTTCTATTGATCATCTAGTCTGTCTCTTCCAACTCCAGTATCTCTCTCTACTTACTACTTCACCTCTACCACAAAATTCTCTTAAAAAAATTTCCTTGATCTTGCTACCTCCTCAAGTTATTATCCTACCTCTCTCCTTCCCTCCATTACTAAATTTAAGGAATTGCCTCCACTTCTCACTACCCACTCACTAGAGCAAAATGGCAACCCATTTCCATTACCCTACTGAAATTGCTTTCTCCAAGTGTCCTGATAACCCTTTAGTTGCCATATGACAATATTCAGTTCACATCCTTTTTTATCTTCCTGCTAAACCGGAGATTTCCCCATTCTTTGATGAGTCTTCTTTGTTGTTACTTTCTCCTCTTTGATCAATCCTTCTCTTCCTTTCACTGATTCTTCCTCATAGCAACTCTAATCTAAGAACATCTCACAATGTTCTATCCTCAGCTTTTCTCTATCTACAATCCACTCGACTTACTTTATCACTTCTGTGCTCTATACATCTAGTTGTGCATTTCCTCCTAGACATCTCCACCTGGATTTCCTGCAGATCTCTCAAACTCAAAAGGATTAAATCATCAGTATCCCTCCTAATCTGTCCTTCTCTTAATTTCCTAATTCCTGTTCTGCTGATCCATCAAAAATATCAAAATTCCAACAACATTCGCAATTCTTTCCTTTCCTACACCTCCTCCCACATTCAATTAGTTGTTAAGTTTTATAAATTCTTGTTCTACAACAGCTCTTACATATGTCCCATCCCTTCCTCTTTCGTTGCAACTACCTTAGTTCAGGTCCATATTGATATTTGCTTAGACTATGGAAAAAGTCTCCTGATTGGTCTCTCTGCCTCTAGTCTTTCTCCTCTTCAATCCATCCTTTATGTCAGAGGTATCAAATACACAGCCCACTGGCCCACCAGTGGTCCAACACTCTGGAGTACAACTTGAGCCAGATTAAAAAGTAATTGGAAAATACTTCACAAAATAAATAAAAGTACAAAAATAGATAGCATTACAGTTCAAAACTAAGTTAACACTTGGCCCACAGGGATCCTTATGCACAGATTAGTGGGCCCCATTTCTATATGAGTTTGACATCACTGGTTTACATCATTGTCAAAGTAATCTAATGACTAAGTCTGAGCTCATCATGTCCCTGTTGAAAACCCTTTGGCAGCTCTAAATTGCCTACCAAATAAAAGGAAAATTCCTTAGCCTGGTTTTAAGACCCTCTGAAATCTCAAGTCTGATTTCTTAGCATTATGGAATTACAGTCAGCTGAAGCAGATTCCATCTGCTCTGTCTAGTCTTTCCTTTATCCATACAAGCCAGCCCCATTCCTTAAATAGACTCTCCTTCATAGGCTATGGAAACCATCTTTCTCCTTCAGATTAAGGGGTCACTTCCTCCATGAAGCTTCCCCTGATCTTCTAGTCTGAAGTGATCTTTCCTTTGCATTTTTATCATTTTCTTATTCATATTAAAGTTATTGGTGTATATATTTCAACCCCTCCCTAACACACACACAAACCAAATTCTAAGCTCTGTGGTGTTGGTTTGTTAACCTCTTACCTTCTATCTTAGAATCCATTCTAAGTATCAGTTTCAAGGCGATTGAAGTTAAGTGACTTACTCAGGGTCACACAGCAAGGATGTGTCTGAGGCTAGATTTGAACCTAGGATCTCTCATCTCCAGGCCTGACTGCCTATCCACTGATCACCTAGCTGCTCTAGGTTGTTTTAAAAAAAATCTTTGTATTCCCAGATCCAACTCCATGGCCCTTTCTGAGTAAGTGGCTTAATAAATGCCTGTTGTTAATGCTATATAAGTATTTGGATTAGGGGAAACATAAACCAACAGCTAGACTAGAAAGAAACTAAAGGAAGATTAGTCTTTCTAATTGCCCTTTACCCTGGATCCTTGCCTCAAGGTTTTCCAAATCTCATTTCTTACCTAATGGAAACTAGCATGTTCCATTCCTCTAATGCCCTTTCATGATCTTTCAATTCCTGTCCCAAGAACAGTTTGACTGACCACAATGTCCGTGCATGCCTCTGAGAGGTCATACTTCACTGATTGTCCCATCTTCATGTGTCAAAGGAAAGGCATTGCCTGCCTGTTAGAAGGAAAACAACTTTAATAGCATCAGAAATCATCACCCCCCACGAAGTGAACAAATGAAGTCATTTTAGCAATGTGCTATCCATGAGGAGCAGGCCAGATGGCTAAGATCCAAGAACTGACCTCCGGGGAATTTGCCCAATTCTTTCTGCAGCCTAAAAAAAAAGGTTCAGAGCCTCATTGGTGGCTTTATTTATTATTATTACTATTTTTTTTTTTACTTTCAATCTACACGTCCCTGCAATCTAGCTTTCCTTCTCTTCATTTTTTTAAATATTAGTCCATGGTCTGACTTTGTGGTTCTTCTCCTGTTTGTATGTCTGTCATCTTAGGTGAGGATGAAGGAGTTCAAGGGAGAGAAGATAGAGCAGAGGTAACTTAAAGGGAAAAAAAACAGATTTCTCTTGAAATCGTATCACTCAGTTTCAGTTACGGCTTGCTGGAGAAGCAGCCAAAATCAGCAATAACCCAGTTAACAAAAAAGGCGTGTTGTCTGATGGGAATTACACCAGAGTTTCATCTCCTACTCCTCTCTGCCTGTGTGTCCTCCCCTATTCCGTCCTCCCCCAGCCCTGTCACTACACTGTTTCAACTGCCTTAGAACTAGGCTGACCTATCATTAAGCTCAAAAAATGAGGAAAATGACCCAGATGAGAGCAATCTTCTTAATAGCAAGGGGAGGGGGTGTAGGAGGGAGGAGGAGATGGATGTTCCATTTCTTTTTCCATCTGTTCTTAGTTCAGCCATGCCTCCCACCCCCACCCATGAACCCTAGCTTCTCCTTATAGGCACATGGAGCGGAAGGATTTGTTATCACTTAAAAATGGGAAGGGGCAAAGGGAGGGAGAAGGTTGTGGCATAACATTGCTTAGCTCAGCTCCCCCACCTTAGTGGCATTCAAAGTGAGGTCAAATTCTTAAGTGATTAATTAGCAACTTTGCTCAGAAATCTAACAGCCTGCTTGAGGCCTAAAGAAGTTCCAATTCTCTTGATCCTTTCTCCCTTCCTTCCTTCCTTTTATCCCTCAGCAATCCTTTGGATTGGGGGATGAGATGCTCCATGACAAAGTCTCATTGTTGAGATTTGCTGGCAAGAAAGGCTGAAATAAGACCTTTGTAAGAATGCAAGCATTTTCAACCCCAATGAAAAGAGGAGAATATGTATCTCCCATCCTTCTTTTTAAAGATGGAGTACTATCAATCAATAAACATTTATTAGGCACCTACTATGTGTCAGGAATTGTGTTCGGTGCTGGGGATACATGTACAAAGAATGAAATAATCCCTGCTTGCAAGGAATTTACATTCCAACAGGAAAGACAAATACACATATAAATATAGAAAGAATCAATATAAAAATAATAAATACAAGGATGTTTTTTTTAAAAAACCTTTTGTCTTAGAATCAATTTTGTGTATTGGTTCCAAGGCAGAAGCACTCTAAGGTCCAGGAAATGAAGTTAGGAAATATCTGAGGACAAATTTGAACTCAGGACCTCCCTTCTTCAAGGCTAGCTCTCAGTCCACTGAGTTATCCAGCTGTCCCCAGTACAGTTTTTAAAAGAATAGTTAGGGAGAGGGAATTAGTAGTCAGTGGAAGACTTCATGGGAAAAGGTAGTGTTTGAGCTCTAGCCTGAAGGAAAAGAGGAATTCTATAGAGTGGAAGGAGAGAAAGAAAGCATTCCAGGCAAATGGATAGCCAATGCAAAGGCATGGAATGGGAGATGAGGTACTAGAGTTAGAGGATCTGGAGAATCTAGAGTTAGAAAGGCCTTAGAGGCTATCCTGATGAAGAAACTGGGGCTGAATTATTATTATCTATGGCCATATGGGCAATAACCACACAGGTAGTAAGTACCAGATGCTAGATGGCACAATGTATTGACTCAACTTCTCATGTTCAAATCTGGCCTCAGATACTTAACAGCTATGTGACCCTGGCCAAGTTGCTTTATTCTTAGTAAAATGTTTTGACTAAAAATATTAAATTGTACCTACAACCTAAATTTTAATGTCTAAATTTAACTGGTCAACATTTAAATGGGTTGGAGGTATTAATACATAAAGTGATGGGGAGGGGGCATGACATCCAGTTCTTCTCCATCACTTCTCTACCCCCTGCCAAATACGTTTTGGTTTGTATGTGGTTTCTCAGTTAATTCAAAGGTCTTACTTTTTATTTCTTTCTTTTTAAACTACTTAGTTCTATCTAGATATAAGGGTAAAAAAAATTCATTTGACAGAAATACTTGTGTATATTTAAAGACTCAATTGCTCTTCTGGAACTTGTACATTCAATAATGATTAATCTGTGTAATCAACTTATTACTAACCCTGTTTGCCTCTGTTTCCTCATCTGTAAAATGAGCTGGAGAAGGAGATGATCCAATACTCCAATATTTTTGCCAGGAAAACCCCAATGGTGTCATGAAGAGTTGTACATGACTGAAAATGACTGAATAAGGACAGAGATTTAATCCACATTCTTGGACCCCAAAGCCAATACTCTTCCATGTGAGGACCAAGAAGAGGCCAATTTGACTAGATCGTGCAGTACCAGAAGAGGAGTAATACATAATGAAGTTATAAAGGTAGATAGAGGCCAAATTATGAAGGGCCTTAACAGCTAAACAGAGGAGTTTACAGTTTGTGCTGTACAGGAAACCATTGACTTTGAGTAGGGGAATGATATGGCCAAGCCACACTTTTAAAAAATCACTTCGGAAGGCATGGAGTATGAAATAGAGTAGGGACAGACTTGAGGCAGAGAGACAGACCAATTAGAAGCAATAGTCTAGGAGAGAAATGATGAAGGCCTAAGCTAAGGTGGCAGCTGTATAAGCAGAGAAATTAGAGTCAGATTTGAGAGATGCTGCGGATACGTATGACCTCTATTAAATTGCTTACCATCTTGAGTGTGTGTTGGGGTAGGAGGAATTTGGAACTCAAAATGTTAGAAAATGAATGTTAAAAATTTTTTTTCTCATGTAATTAGGAAAAAATATTACTGGACAAAAAAAAAGCAAAAATAAAAATGATGTTGCAGTGACAAATTGCCAGTCGGTTGATATGTTGAGACATTTTCTTGAACAGCTTTTTGTTCCTTTCTGTCTTTCTTCATAATTCTTTATCACAAAGGATGGCTCTCTAAGAATTAAAGTGGAAATAGCATGACTTAGAAATAAAAGTGATGCCACAAGAAATTATATCAATAAATACAAAGAATTCAAATATTCATTTGTACAAAAAAGGTTGAGACCTGATCCTGTCAGCTAAAGATGAGTCTAAAGAGTGAGGTATTCAATAGATATATCATATAAAAGATATAGTATATTATTATTTTAAGTAATTTCTACCTTATTTCATTATGTGAATCATTCTAGCCCCATATTCTACTCATCAAGTCTTTTGAGATCTTTTTGTGGAAGATCCTAGCCAGATGGCTAGAGTGGGGTGTTTGAGTGTTCAGGGAGGACTAGTACCTCTGATGTGAGGGCTTGCTGAGCTCTTTTCAGGGTCACTCCATCCACTTTTGGTGTCCACCTGGCACTCAATTCTCACCTTGGCTCTAAGAAACTGTAGCATGTTCAGCAGCCACATACCAGTAAAAATCTCAGGAAACAGGCTAACCAGGCTGAGGGTAACTGCCTTGTTGGGCCCAATGCTCATCAGTGATTTAGGGGGGTATCTACTCCAAGCATGTGAAGACTTTCCCCAGTGGATTGGGTAGATAAGAAGAGGAAGCCAAAGCAGATTCTGGGAGTGTTAGAGTTTGGTTAGAAATCTAAGATACCAAGGTCATCCACTGTCTTCCAGGCCATTGCCAATCAATCCTGGCTTTTTGTCTTGATGATTCTGGAAGAAGGAGAGAAGCTGATGACTTTGTGCGATGCGGCCTCACTTAAATCTAGTTCATGATCAAGTCAAGACAACACCCCTTGATGTCATTGGTCCTCTTCAAAAATGAAGGACAAACAACCACAACAATGAAACAAACTACTGATTCAAATACAGTAGAAATTTCAAATAAAGTAGAAGTTTATTATCATGTGTCTTTCAATGGTGTATTCAGATAAACCACTTACCAACTTTGCAAAAGGGTGTGGTGTATTAATGTAGTTCATGAGGCCATAAGCAGCATGGATCTGGAATGTTATTGGAGTCTTTTGATATATGGCCCATTATATTAGGCTCCCACTGTGTTTGAGCTCAGCATTTTTACCCTTCTGTTTCCTTCGTAACCCTAATCCAGTGCTTTGCTCTTTGAATGAAAGGGGCCAAATATTCTCATTATTCAGAGGTCAAATATGTACCAAGCTCATGCA
Organism: Gracilinanus agilis; assembly: GCF_016433145.1. Classification (NCBI taxonomy): domain Eukaryota; kingdom Metazoa; phylum Chordata; class Mammalia; order Didelphimorphia; family Didelphidae; genus Gracilinanus; species Gracilinanus agilis. The sequence goes on along the minus strand of NC_058133.1, from coordinate 157,377,524 downwards.
ACAGAAAATTCTTCCATCCACCTCCTATTACAAGAGCAAAGAGACTACCCAAAATAAAAACTTCAGCTCTGAAAGCAAACTTGGCCACTGCTATGAAGCTTAAGTTACATTTACAAAAGGACTCTTTAGACAAATCCCCCAAATAAGAATTACTAAATGGCTGAAGAATCATTATGTGAAAACATAATCTTCCAGAGAAAATAACATGGTTAGGAATAGGAGTGCCTTTCTCCCTAGATTCATGAGAGAACAAGGCCTGATTGCTTCACCATTGACCAGGATAATGGAGGGATCCTGGTAATTCTTACCAGCTTTAAGATATACTTGGATGTGAAAAAAAATCCTGTTTTATCTTTACTTAATTTGTATTTTGATTTGTGTGATTAATTTTCAGAAGGGATTGCTTGTAAGAAACAAGGCAGTTAAAAATGAAAGCAGTCATATTGAGCTTAGAGCTCAGTGAATGAATGAGACACAGTTGAGTGTGCATATAGTTTTATACTGTTTATCTCCCATCAAATACCAGCTCAATGCTATTTAGAGTTAGAGGAAGAAGGAGAAATTATTGAAACTACTCTTGGAGGATCAGAAAAATTAGACTCGATGGATTTGAGAAGATCTACAGAAGTAATTATCACTTAAAATCTAAGGATCAGCTATTCAAAGTTGAAATAAATATGTGAAAATGGCCTATGGCAGTCTTGAGAAAGGAAAAAGATAAACAAGAGCTGGTAACAAATGTTATCAGTGCATTAACATGCATACTTGGAAGGAGCTGTTTTATTTATTTATTTATTTGGTAGGTTTGATCTAACTAGAATCTCATTGTTTATACTTAGAAGGCAAAATTCAATGACATATTTTGAGAAATGTAGGACTAGAAAAAGTAACTAGCCTAGCCCAAGATTACACAGAGAAGGTCCATGATAAAAGTGACACAGTATTGAGTACTTTGATGAGATGATTCTTAAGGCATCCCAAGGAAAAGAAAAATTTTTTAATTTAAAAAAATTAAAGGGATGGCGTGGATTGGGAAATTGCCAATTTTATGACTACCCAGAAAGAGGTCACTGAAAGAACATCAATGATTGCTGACCAATATACCTATTTTCCCATCTACATAATTTTAAAAAAATTGCCTTCTGTCTTAGAATCAATAATGTATATTGGTTCCAAGGCAGAAGAATGGTAAGGGTTAGGCTATTGGGGCTAAGTAGCTTGCCCAGGGTTACACAGCTAGGAAGTATATGAGGTCAGATTTGAACCCAGGACCTCCCCTCTCTAAGCCTGGCTCTTAATCCACTTAGCCACATAGCTGCCCCCATCTCTCCCTGTCTATATAATTTGTTATGAGAATAATTTACAAAAGAACCCTTATAAGGCATTATGGGCAGATTTCGCCAAGTGATTATCTATAGTAGACCACATCTTTACCATCATACAATTTGTAAAAAATATAAATAACACAAGATCCCATGGTATTTACTGATGTACTCTTTACTAACTATTTTTAAAAATAATTTGATTTGGCAAAGGAAAACCTGCCTTAAAAGTTCTACTCCAATAAGATAGCTCACACATATACCAAAATTGTACCAGATTCTTTAAAATGAGCAATAACAAGGATAACCTAGTTCAAAGCCATTTGAACAAAGCCATGTTCAAAATCATTAATATCAAGTAAACACAAGATAGAAATATCTTCTCACCAAAGGTGCCATTCACCATCATGAAAGATACAGCTCAGCATCTGAGCAGAAGAAGGATTCCCCTAGGTGCACCTGTTTGGAGATAACAGATGGCATCCAACCTTAGGAACATTGCAGAAACTCGTAAGCGAAAGTCATAATCACTTAAAGAGTCTGGCTGAACTATTCCTATAAGAAAATATAAGTGGATGAAGTATATTTATTATCTTACTATCATCTTGAATGTCTCATTGTGAATAATTATAGATCTCATTTAGGAAGTTCTACAATGTTCTGTGGCTTGATGTAATCAGATTAGCCCAATATCATTCCCATTGTTTCAATAGTCAGGAAAACTGATATTCTTCAAAAGAGATGGGAAGAGGGGCAACCAGGTGACTCAATGCATTGAGATCCAGACCTAGCAAGGTCCTGGGTTCAAATCTAGCCTTAGGCACTTCCTAGCTAGGGGACCCTGATCAGTTAAGTCACTTAACCCTAATTCCCAGCCTTTACTGCTCTTCTGCCTTGAAACTAATACATAGTATTGATTTGAAGACAGAAGGTAAGAGTTAAGAGAGAGAGAGAGAGAGAGAGAGAGAGAGAGAGAGAGAGAGAGAGAGAGAGAGAGAGAGAAAATGTGTCAATCAACAAGCATTAAGTAAGTGTTTGCTATATGTCAGACATTGTTCTAAGCTCTGGGAATACAACTAAAGGCTAAAAATTCAATCCCTACCCTCAAGGAGGAGTAGCTAGGTGATGCAGTAGATAGAGTGCTGGGTCTAGAATCAGGAAGACTCTTCTTCCTGAGTTTAAATCTACCCGCAGACACTTACTAGTTTTGTGACTCTCTGACTCAGTCTCCTCCTCTGTAAAATGGATTAGAGAAGAAAATGGCAAACCACTCTAGTATCTTTACTGAGAAAACTCCAAATGAGGTCATGAAAAGATGGACATGACTGAAAGAACTGAAACTCTCTCAAGGAGCTCACTTTTCAAGTGGGAGATAATATGTACACCCAAGGTATATACAGTGTAAATAATCTCAGAGGGAACACATTAAGGGGAGACAGGGGAGAGGACCAAGAAAGATCTCCTGCAGAAGATGGGATTTCTGCTTAGTCCTGAAAGGTATCAAGGAAAGCAGGAGACTGGAGATGAGAAAAGAGAGCAATTCAGGCATGGGGGACAGATAGTGAAAAGATGAAGAATTAGGAGATAACATATTGTATGGGAAGAAGGGCAAGAAGTGTTATCACCTTAAGTGTTATTATCATATTATGAGCGATTTTATGCACACATATACACAGGCACATATAAATTAAGAAACTCCAGATGTCTTGTGACTTGATCTAATCAGCCCAACATCTTTCCCAAACAGTAGCAGCTGGAGGACCTCACCATTGGTAAGGAATTGCTTTTCAGTTTGAACTCATTGGACATTCTTCTATGACAGTAGCAAATGCCTTCCCTCCCACCCCAGTATAAATTATCCTGTTCTACGTGTCAGCTAATGTTAAAAAGCAAAAGTAAGCTGAACAAAGTTGTATCATTTTAACATGTGCACAGGAGATGCCTAGTTGAAGGACTGGATTTAAGAGTCCTTTTGTTCTATTGAATCAAATACTCTTTTATAGCAATAAATCATGAGAACAGTAAAATCTGCTTCCTTGGTACCTTTTAGTCAACTGTGTGAAAATGGGTTCAACTTTAGGATATAATTAATAAGCATTTATCTGGTCCTTAATCATCTTTCATTAAGGATGTCCTTACTACATGTGTAGATAACTTTCGTGAAGCTACAGCAGAGGAAAGAAAGTGGGCAAGTGTGTTGGTAGTTACTGAGGTACTCTGTTACCTTTATCTGGAGTAATATCATCTGACTCTAATCATTTGGAATCTTTTTCTTGAAACTCAATCCCTCATCATTTTCAAAATTCTCACCTCTAATATAGACTGCCTCATAATCTGATTATTCCAGCTCCAATACTTATTCACCTTAGGTCAAGAAGGAATGCAACAGAAACAGAAGAAATAAAAGTATCGTTTGTTTATTTTTCTTTTATCTCACATCTCTCTATCCTATCTACAAGGACCACATGAAAGACTTTGATAAATACTTACCTGAAGTCCATGTGTATCTATTCTGTCCACAACTTTCTCCTGATCTATTTATTTAGAAATTCTGTCACAAAAGGAAAAAAGATTAGGCTGATGGAACCTATTCTTCATGAAGCCTTGCTGTCTCAGTAAACATCATGTCTTTTTCTCAATGCTCATAAATCATTTATCCATTTAATAATATGTTCTAGAAATGTGATGGGAAATCAAAATTAAGTTTCTCAGACTTTTTGAAATGCTCAATGCCTTCTCTCTCTTTAAAAAAAAAATCTGAACATTTGTCAGTCTCTAGTTTGTGACACTTCTGATCCATAAGATTTTTCAAAGTTCCTTAGGCACCTTAAGATATAGTTTGTCCAGCCCAAGTGACTCAAATTCCCTTAAGGCAGCTAGGTTCTTATCTGACTCAGTGCAACTGTCATCTTTCTGTTGACCATTTTGGCTTGCTGGTTCATGGTCTAAAAACTGTTCTCTGTGGAAGAGAAAATAGGAACAAAATAACAGTTGATTAGTTCTGACTTTTCCTATTTAGAATTATGGCATCCACCAAGCAATATTTTTTCCTCTTCCTTTAGCTCTTCTTTTAGCACAGTTACAGATAGATAGATAGATAGATAGATAGATAGATAGATAGATAGAAAGAAAGAAAGAAAGAAAATATTAAAAGCACTCTATCTCATTCAGCTAAATTTTTTCATTTAAAAAATTTTATGTTTTTAAATGTTTTTTCTAATTTTTAATTAAAATAATTTTTAAGTATAGTATCTTGTACAGAGTATGTGCTATTGAAGAATAGCTAGAAAGTACAGTGGATAGAGTACTCTCCCCAGAGTCAGAAGATCTGGGTTCAAATCTAGTGTGTCCCTAGGCAAGTCACTTAATTTCTATTTGCCTAAGCTTCCTCATCCATAAAATGGAGATAATAATAGCACTTAACTCCCAGAATTATTGTGAGAATCAAATAAGAAAAAAATTGAAAAGCACTTGATACAATACCTGGTACAGAGTAAGTAATATACAAATGTTAGCTATCGTTATTATTAAATGGAGCCTCGGATACTTAGTAGTTATGTGAGCCTGGGCAAGTTACTTAACCTCTGTCTGCCTCAGTTTCCTCAACTGAAAAATGGGAATAATAATAGCACCTACCTCTCATTGTTGATGTGAGGAGTAAATGAGATAATATTTATAAAGGCTAAATATAGTGCCTGGCATTTGGCAGACAGTTAATAAAAATCTATTCCCTCCTTCGCTGTTAAATTAAATTGAACTGAATTGAATTGAATTGAATTACTTAGGTCTAAAGAACTCTGTTAATTTCTGAAGATACAAAGATGAAAAAGACCATGCATAGAAAAGAATTTAAGTGCTGGTGTCTTCTTCTGGGTTCCAGTAATAACACCCCTGGAGAATAAGGTTACAGTTTTCTATTCACCAGTTCTATTCACCTATTCACTAATTTCTACATTTTGTGTATGTGATCATATTTGGTTTAACAGTGTAAGAATTTTTCAAAAACTTCCCCCAGACCAAAGGTGTATCATGGTTTTCCAGCTCTTACTTAAAAACTAATCCATTATAGGCATTCAGCAGAGAGATTGCTAGATATCAAAGGTAGTTCATCAGATTCATATTTCACTTTCACAGCACTCTTCAAAAGATCCTAGTGAAATGTGACTCATCTCTTTGTAATTATGAATAATTGTGTGTGCACAAATGCATGTAGGCAAATCAAACTGTTGTAGGAGGAGGAATAGAGGAAAGGAGAACTGGCTTGTGGAAAAATAGGGATAGACTATCTTTTTTCCTGCTAGCTGAAAAGGTCCTTGAGGGAAGGGATTGGTGGGGAATGATATATAGAATACAGGATGTATTTCCCTTCCTCTGTGGCTGAGATCATCCACCCCAAACCTACGACCCAGTACACCTAATCTAAAACAAGGCAAAGAAACTCTCTTATGATTTATCATTCCATTGCTGTCTTTAGCTCCTATACTGAGCCAACTAAATTTATTTTTTTAACTCTAAATGTGGGGAGCAGTTGGGTGACTCAGTGAATAGAGAGCAAGGCCTGGAGATAAGAAGTACTGGGCTCAAATTTGGAGTCAGACACTTCTAGCTGGGTGACTAGCTGGGCAAGTTACTTATCCCCCATTGCCTAGCTCTTACCACTCTTCTGCCTTGGAACTAATACACAGTATTGATTTAAGACAGAAGGTAAGGGTTTAAAAAATAAATAAATAAATCTAAGCTTTGCATATGGTTTTTGAGTATTTTACTCTATTATACTCACTAATTCCAAAGTCAGTTTGTTTTCGGATGTGTATGTATGTCTTATAAGCAGAATAGGACTATGGTATTAAATAGACTCCATCAAGGTAAGTGAGCCATGTAACATGAAAAATGGCAGGGTGTCCTGCAAGATACAGGGTCAAGCCTCACCCAGAATTCCAGGGGACCCCCCTGGAGAACTCTGGGTGAGGGGACAGTTTAAAGTAGTTAGGGGAAGTTGATTCCTGGGGGTTGAAGTGAGCAGGTCACTCTGTTTGCTGAGCCCAGTTCTGGATAGCTTTGGTGACCTGTGGCAAAAACCATTTAGGTCCTTCACTGCTCCTAGCTTGTTTAGCTGAACTAGACCTTTCCTGCAATAGCATTTTGTTACCATTTAGTTGTTTTAGATATTAGAAGTGATAATTATAGGCTCTGAGGGCAAGCTAGTTATAAAGTCTGCCACTCCCTGGGGGGGTGGGGGGGAGAGGCTGTTTCTACCTAAGAGTTCAGGGCTTCCCAGATCTTATCCCAATCCTTGAAAGCCTTCCCTTCCTTCCCCTTCCTCTTTTATCAGTAAAACTTCATCTTTGAGGTAGCTGTGCCTGGCTATTTATTTAGGAATACTCACTTCCTCCATAAAGATTGGTTCCTTTCAGTTGCCAGCCCAACAAGTCAGATCCTTGTTCTGTCCCTGATAGCTACTGGACATCAAACTTCTCCTATCTTCCCTAGTCAAACGTGTGGGGAAATAAGTTGAGAAAGTGAACATCTTGAGGGGATTAGCCTTGCTCACCTAAGCTAGTGTATCTGATCATCCTCCATTTTCAACTGATTTCTAACTGCTTGTTGGGAGGGGGGGAGAAAGGAGCACTGAGCTAGATTGAGCCCCTTCCTTCTCACTCAAGCCTGTGTTGGGGGGAGGAGTGTGTCCTGCAGGTTTCTAGTTTCAGGCCAACACTTCAGCTTCTCAAGTATCTCTGTTAAAATCAACATAACAGCCATCAATCAATTAACAAATATTTCTTAATCATTTACTATATGCCAGTTGCTGTTAAGTACTGGGGTTACAAATACAATGAAGTAATTCCTGCTCACAAGGAGTTTACATTCTAAAAAGAGAGGCAAGAAGTAGAGACATAAGAGCCTGCAAATTAAAGAGAATAATACATAGTAGTCAAATACTTCTGGGGGTGGGGAGCTATCAGTGATGAGCAGAGGGATCAGGGAAAAGATCATGCAGAAGATGATTCTTGAGTTGTATCTTAAATTAAGAGAGGCTCTATGAAGAGTAGATGATGGAGGGAGTCCATTCCAGGCAAGGTGGATGTCCAATATAAAGTATAGAGTCAGGAGGTAAAGTACTATGAGTGAAGAGCAAAGAGAAGGCCAATTTGACTGGACTCGGTAGTACCCAGGGGGTTGGGGGGATGACCAATAAGGCTAGAAAGATAGTGGTATCTAATTGTTGCATGAAGAATGCACTAAAATGAAGAAATAACAGACAGAAAAGGGCTAGGTGGTCCCAAAGAGCAATATATTAATATGTATTTATTGAGTCTAATACTATATCAGGGGATGTAGAGAATTCAAAGGAGTTGAAGACATTTGAACTCCAGTTGTAAGAAACAATATGCAATCTTAGCTCAACCACTCATTATGCTCTAAATCACCTTAGACAAGACACAACCTACCTGGGCATCTGCAAATGAAGAAGCTGGACCAATTGGTCTCTTAAAATTCCTTCCAGATCCAAAGAAGTGATAATAAGGCATAGTCCTATCACCCTAAAAATAATGTGATACAGAGAATGCAATGGAAATAATGAGAAAGTAGGATTAGTAGAATAAAACATTCTACTTCTGGCTTCTTTGAAAGAAGGTTGTCAGAGAAGGAGAAGGGGAAAGGATAAGAGCCAAATATGAGAAAGAAATAGAGTACACCAGTGTCAAACCCACCAAAGCCATGTGGCTCATAAAACTCTCTACTGTAGCTACCCAAGATAAGATTCAAATGTAAATGGAAAATATTTTCTAAATAAATAAAAATAAATAATACACAGATCATGTTAATTTTGGGCTACCTAAGTTAATATGTGGTCATCATGGTGCTATTTTTTTGATAGTTCATGTTTTTCTTTATTCCTCTTCCAAGGTCCTCAAGCCATTTTACATTATTATTTTTATCATATATTTAATAACCACCACCAAAATCATTTAGTGAAAAGAGTATATAAAAATTAAGTGCAAAACCACAAACTCCACATTGTTTACAATTTGTTTAAAAATATCTAAGTTATATGTGTGTCCTAATATAAATATCCTCTGCTTTTGAGTTTTCTTTGGATTTGTTTTACTTAGATAATTTTTTCCTCTTGATTTTGTGGCTATTATTTTTTAAATGTAATCATACTATGTATTATTTTTAATTCTCTTTTCTTCTCTTTTCATATCCACTTTTCCCCTTATTTTCTTTCTTTTCAATATTTGTCATTTCTAATAACATAATACAATCCATTACATTCAAATATCACAATCTGTATAGCCACTTCTCCCATTCATTGCATTTGTGTTATTTCCAGTTATTTTGTCATTACAAACAAAAGTTTTTCAAGAATATTTTTATACATACACAGCTTTTTGCCATCTCAATAATGTTCTTAGGATGTGTTATGGAAAAGTAAGGGGATAGGATGATGTTGGTATAAATAGGGGAATATAGGAAGGTAAGGAATGAATGGGAAATATAGGAAGAGCTGCTCAAACAGACTAATCACAGAGGCTAGAGAAAGAGGGTACTTGGAGGAAACAGGCTGAGTCCTGCAGGCAGGCACGCTATCTCTATGATACAAGAAGAATATAGTCAGCCAGAAATGATATGGGTCTAGCTGAAGGGTTTTTGATGTTATTTTCTAAGGTCCCTTGAGGAAGGCGTCAAAAGGCTCCTCCCTGCCAGTGAAACTGAAATCTACAGGAAGTCTCAGCTGGCTACTTCCTGCCCAAGATGGATGCCTAGGTTTGCCCTCAAGAAATAAAAGGAAAGTTATTCCTTCCCTCTCCAGCCTTTGCCCTAGTATTCAATACAACCAGAGGCTCTTTGTGTAAATATAAAAGGGGATTTATTGATGCCAGGGGTAAGCTGAGGGAAAAAGGTTTGAGGGTTTTGTAACTGCTGCTAGGGAAAGCTAATGCTGGGAGAGGGTCACAGAGGAGGGAGTCAGACTGAGGGAGGCTGTCTCCCTCAGTCAGGGATAGTTTCACTGTCCTGAGGTAATGAGGATTTATCAAATTGCTAGATTAGGGGGTGTCTTGATTTAGATTGTCCTTCCTGCCTATAAAAGCTAAATCCCACAATTTCCACCCACCAAACCACCCTTCCTCCTAGGGCCCAATGGGGAAATCCAGGGAAATAGCAGGATGTAAATGGAGAGGTCAGGGAGAGGTCCAGAAAAATCAGGCAAGGTCCAAAGGCAAAAGGCCCTTCAGTTGGTACTCCAGGATTATTTAAATACCAGCTCTAATGGGTTTCCCCGTGAGCCCAGCCCCCTGGCTTGTTCAACATTCTAAACCTTTCCAACTGACAGAGCTGCTACAGTTGGTTTGCAAAAGCGAGAGCTTTTGCTGCAACCCTGCATTACAGATGTAATCCTAGTAACGGGATCTCTAGGTCAATGAGCATGAATAGCTTTTAATGCATATTTTAATCTCATTTTCTAAAAAAAAAAAATTCACAGCTGTCCTAGCTGCTAAGTCTTATGTTATTCTGACTGTAACACCACAATATTTAAACTGATTTTTTTCTTTTTGTTTGTAGAATTTTTTCCTTAATTTGGGAACTACGGAACTTAGCAATGATTTTCCTGTGCATTTCATCTTTGAGGTGATGATTAGTGGATTCTTTCAATTTCTGCTTTACCCTTTACCTAGCACTTCTGGACAGTTTTCCTGGATGATTTCTTCAAGAATGTTGTCTAAACTCTTTTTTTTTTAATTGTAACTTTCTGGGAATCCAACTATTCTTTTGTTGTCTCTCCTTGATATATTTTCCAGATGAATTGTTTCTGTGATCATGTTCCACATTCTCTTCTATTATTTCATTCTTTTGATTTTGCTTCATTATTTCTTGTTTTAGGAAATCATTAGCTTCCCCTTGTCCAATTCTAGTTCTTAATACACTATTTTCTTCCATGAGTTTTTGGATATCTTTTTCCATTTGAGTGATATTTCTTTCATGATTTTCTTGTTTTGCTCTTATTTTTTCTTCTAATTTCTCCTCAACCTCTCTCATTTGGTTTTTGAGGTCTTTTTTTAAATCTCTTCCAAAAGCTCTTTTTGAGTTTGTGACCATTCATTGCGTTTCTTTGCTGTTCTTGAAGGAGATGTTTTTATTTCACTATCCTCTGAGTTAGAGCTGGGGTCTTACTTTATTTGATTTTAGTGACCAGCAGCACAGTAGATTTAATTATTGGCTTTTTATTGGACTCCCAGGATTCCTATTGTGCTGGGGTATGTTATCTCAGGTTTCAGGATTTTGTTTTGTTTTATTTTTACCTAAGTCCTATTTAGTTATTTCAGGTTTTATATTCCAGGGTCTGATGTAATCCTGGGTCTCCCACTTAACCCCCATCCATGATTGAACTCAGGTGTTATGAGCAGAGCCCATGGACAGTTCTGCCACTACTATTGTAAGCAGCCAGGCAACCTCTTCCTGTGGAGTGACCATCACTCTCCTGGGAGTGACCATCAATGAAGGGGTCCCATATCCTTCCTCATGCTTCCTCTCCTACTGCTATAGTTCAGGACGCAGCAGGTATCCAGGCAGCCTTCCTTAGGCCTCCAATGTACCTCCTTTGCTAGGAACAAGGCTTGAAATCCTGCCTTTGGTGCTCAGCATCCATAGACTCCATGTTGTCCACTCCTTCAATCCCCAGCTGTGAACCAGTGGGAGTCTCTGGAGCTGACAGCAGACACATTGCTCCTAGAGGCCCCCACCTGAGGATTCCCAGGGCATTTTGGGGAATGCATGTTGTGGAGTTCAGCAAACAAGGTAAGATTGCCAATCCTGTTTTTAGGGCTTACCAAGTTGATTTCACTCCATTCATTCTGTTCCTGTCCTTGGGGCCTATGCTAGTGGGACCAAGGTCAAGGAAGTTAGAAACCTTTCTCCCTTGTTTTCTCAAGCTATTCAACTTTACTCCTGACTCCTGTTTGTTTTTGCTGCTTTTAGCTTTGATTCTGTGGAGTTACTTTTATTGTTTGTGTGAGGTATTAGGAGGGCAAGAAAGCTTCATGCCCTACTGTGTCATCTTCCCTACAATGCATAGCCCAGGAATCCATTTCTAATTGTGTTTGACATCACTGAAGATTATTTGGAGGGGGTTTGACTAATTAAGCTGGTCAGAGATTGAATTTGGGGAAGAGAAACAGCAAAATTTTGGATAAATTGAGGGAAAATTTAAGGAGATTTATCTTCAGATGCCCACATAACCAGATATTGCTCCAAATTCTACTTACTGATTGAAAGAGGAATATCCAGGACAATTAAGGAGACTCCTATGGATAAAGAGGATTTATGAAGAACAGGTAGTAGAACCTGACAGATGGTAGTCTCAAGAAGGAAAAGGTGGTTGGTAAGGATGAAAAAGTCAAGGAACCATTAAATTATAAATTTTTAGGGTAAATCAAATTAATAAAATGGATTACCAGGTGGGGTAAATTGGTGAAGCACAGAGCAGGTTGGTACAAGGCTGAAGTATTTGTGAACAAAGAGTTGAGGCAAAGGAATGGAAATTGAATAGGGTTGTAATAAACTTATTAAGAGATGATAATTGGCTATAAAAATATAAACTAGTTGCTTAGCATTGAGGTATAAATACCCACAAGTAGTTCAAAGAAATACTAAAGGGAGGAGGGGAGATTATTTGTTTATTTATATAGTATATAATTGAATGAATTTCTGCCACAACCCTGACTTTTTTCCAGGGGTGTGCTAGAGCCAGTTTAAACCAGTTCACAAGAACTCACTATTATATTCTCAATGTGAACATTTGCATTTTGGAAATCAGTGAACTAAAAATCAGGATGTGGTTTATTATTTTGTTAATTGCCTAAACTTAAGAAAGTAATAAGGTAAATATGTCAGGCACATCACACACATAAATATTTACAAGCACACTCCTGCTCTTTTTCATTCTCCAAATGTAGGATGAAATCCTTCTAAGAGAAAAATGAATCAATCTTTAAACATTTATTAAACATCTACTATGTGCCAGGCACTGTGTTAAAGCCTTGGATCTAGGTACTTCAAGAATGCCCCCTCTAGACTCTAGGCTATGAGGGAGAATGAAGCATTCTGAAAAGAAAGAGAAGCAAGGCTTCAGGAGAAGGAAAGAGAGAGGAAGAGAGCTAAGTGGAGGAGGGAGCCATCCTTTGTTAGGATGATGGAGAAAGGAAGAGTGTTAACAGAAGGAAAAAAGAATGGAATGTGACAGCTGTATAATTCAGCTTTTAAAAAAGGATTTGAGGTTCTTTCTGAGTTGGAGAGGCTGCTAATCCTTCAAAGACTGATTCAGCAAAGCTACAGAAGCTTTTAGAAAGGGGCAGAGAAGAAGGGAAGAATAATAGTAGATGATGATTCCCTGCTCAAGGATACTGAGTGAGCTATTTATCAACCTGATGACAACAACAGAAAACTATGCTGTCTTGCTTGGGCATATATCCAAGATAAAATGCCAAACTTTCCAAGACTTATCAAAATGGCTGACAGACAACTATTTATGGTGATTCATGTGGGCATAAATGGCATTTCTATAAGGAAAATTAAAAAATTTGCCAGCCATTATAAAGTCTTTAGCAAGAAACTGAAGACTACAGGGCAAAGTCTGTTTTCCTCACTCTTACAACTGGGGCAAGAAATTCACAAGAGGTAAATTTTAAGAAAAGAACTTGAAGGAAGAAAAACCCATAGCTTCAAATGTCTGTACAAATGCCCAAAGTTTAAGGAGAAAGGAAGAGAAAGAAGGAGGAGAAGAAGAGGAAGAAGAAGAGGAGGAGGAGGAGGAAGAGGAACAAGGAGAAGAAGGAGCAGGAGGAAAAGAAGAAATCCTAAAAAGGAAGCAATTCAACCATTTGACCATATAGGTGTCACTAAGACTTGCTTGGTCTAAACCCATGACTGAACTCTATGATGGAAGACCTTTTTTTTTTACTGACAAGGAAGAGTTAGTTACTGAGTTGGAAGTGTTAGGAACCCTGAGGAAAAGTGGTCACTCTATCCTAGAATTTATGATAGAGAAGAAACAATTTAATTATGGTTTTATATTCATCTTAGATTTTAGGAAAGCAGATTTCAAAGGATTGAGATGAAAGATAGCTAGAATCCTGTGGAGCAAAATGTAAAGAAAGTCGGTCTATGAAGGAAGAGAGACAATAAAGAATGTCATTCTGAAACATAAAAGGAACGAATTTCAATAAAGAAAAAATTGAATTTGTCTAAAAAAATCAACATGGATACACAGGGAACATAACTGATAACTTAGATATAAAAAAAGAAATGTATAGAAGATTCTCTATGATCTGATTCCAACCTACCTGCCCAGATTTATCTCCTCCTGCTCTCCACTGAATATATTCCAGGCAACCTGGACTACACTTTGTCTTTTTTTTTTCTTTTCTTGCCCTTTTCTGTCTGTGTTGAAGTCATCTCCATGCCTCGACTTGCCCCCCCCCCCAATTTGTTTTGATTCCTTATGGTCTCCAATGCCCAACTCAAATACCTTCTGCATAAAGTCTTCCCTTTCACAGTACCCACCCTGCATGTTTTCAGGTGAAAAGTGATTACTCTACTCAATTTTTAAAAATAACAATATATCCCCAATACAGCAGGGAGCTCCTTGCAGGCGATAGGGATTGTCTTGGCCTTTTTTGTATCCAAGGCACTTAGCACAGAGTATTTGCTTTAAGAAAATTTTATTGACTGACTGAATTTAGCCCTTGTAATTTTCTTATGCTTCCTATGCTGTAGCTATCAGTGCACTTATCTTTCCCCAACATTACATTGTAACTGCCTTAATAGTAAGACCTAAGATTATAGTTTTGTCACTACCTATTGTTATGTGTCCTTGAACAATTCAATTTACCTCAGAGAGATACCATCAAAAGAGATACTTGTAAAGCCCTTAGCACAGTGCCCAGCACAAAGTAGGCACTCAATAAATGCATGTATCCTTCCCTTTACTTAATCCTGTTCCTTCATTTGTGAATACTTTTGAGGCAGTTTTAATGCTGGTAATTTTTCATCAGCATTTACCTTTTCTCTTCATCCTTTGGATTAGAAAACCAAGCACTGTTGCCAATAAAAGCTTCAGGCTGGTTCATCCTAAAGTCTGGGTTAAATTGCTCTGAACTCTAGGTAACAAATTTCTCCAGCAGAGTAACAACTCTAGAAAACCTTGCCTTTCATAATACTCTGGCCCCAGGAGAAATTCAGGGACAAGCCAATTAGTTCTCCTTAACTGATCAGTTTTTAAATACACACACTTTCCAGATCAAAGACTCCCTTCATTTTGTGGTTCTTATTCATACACCATTTATTCATGGGGATTAATTGGTAAAAGAAGCTGCAAGGCCATAATAGCAGCCTAGTAATGAATGGAGGCTGGGTGCTACAATAATGTCTTATATTTATGTAGCACCTTGCTCCAAAAAGCTTAAAGTGTTTCACACTCATTAATCCTCCCAGAATCCCTGTGTGGTTAACTGGGCAAATTAGCATTGATTGAACCTGTTTTTATAGTTGCAGGAACCAAACTGAGAGGAAATGGTTGAGAGGACAGGTTAACAACGGACTGGACCAGGGGTAGAAAGCAAATTGAGTAGTAGAGCAGCAAGGGATAATTGTTTGATATCAGAAGTTAAGATTTCATTAGTACAGGAACTCCCTCCATCAATTCCATATGCCAATCCTATTGTACCTAAGTCTTAGAGAACAAGTGGTAGAGGCATGATTTAAACCAACATCTTCCTGATGAAGCTAGATAGCACAGTGGATAGAGCACTGGGCTTGGAATCAAGAAGATTAATCTTCCTAAGTTCAAATCTGGCCCCCGACACTTACTAGCTATGTGACTGTGGACAAATCACTTGAGCCTGCTTGCCTAAGTTCCTCATCTGCAAAAATGAGCTGGAAAAAGAAATGGCAAATTACTCCAGTATCTTTAGCAAAATACAACAACAAACAAACAAACTAAAAACTAAAATGGGGACATAAAGAGTCGGACATGACTAAAAGAACTCAATAACTTTCTCATGCCAAGTATAATTGGAACCCATGTCTTCCTGATGCCAAATCTAACTTCTTCCACGATAGCTTGCTACTTGCTAAATAAGTCTTCTTATTCAAAGCCTTTTCAAAGCCATAAGAAAGCCCTTTCAGGGTTAATGTAATCATTCTTACTAAAGCTGGATAGAGGCTCATTCCTGAACCAAGAAGACAGAAACTTCAACCTGAAACCCTGCTCCTAAGATTGAATCTTCTATCCTTCCCACCTCCCCTCCCATTGGATGACCTGGAAACAAATGAAGGCTATCCACCAAGGGGAAATCAGGATCTGCCAATATATCCTGCCATCTTCCCTCTTACAGCCCCCTTCTCACCTGAAATAGCTACCCTCCATACCTGAACTCTTGAGACCGTGCTTCACTCCCCCATCTCTACATTACAGAAGAGAGAGAAGTTACTAGCGAAATTTCAGCAAAAACTTTTGCATGATTGGTGAGTGAGGTAAAAATGAGTATCATCATTCAGTAAACATAGCCAATGATATTTTTTTTAATTTGAATCAATATATCTTCTTGAAGTTTTATTTTCATCCACAGCAACCCCTCAAACCCAGTATTGAAATAAAGTCAGTTTAGAAACTGACCTTCAAAGAGCAATAACACAATATTAAACTAGGTTTTTCATTATTTGATTTGATTTGATTTTCATTTCCAAATTCTCCCCCTCGCCCCCACTCATTGAGGAGTTATGTAAAACAAATTTCCACGTTAGTATTGTTCTGGGGGAGGGGAGAATAAACCAAGATTTAAAAACATAAAGAAGCATATTCACAACCTCATTCTCAACAAAATAATGTAACTGTTTTGAGACCAAAAAAGGTTTACATACTATTAAAAATAAGGCAAAATGATTCTTTTGAGGATATTGTTTATTTTATCTTTATCACATTTTACAATGTATATAGTATTATAGTAGAACATATATCATTTATAAATAAATAAACAAATGTTGGAGATGTGGTCAAAACATTTTACTAATAAGGCTGAATGATTGAAAAAAGTTTGAAGGGTTGTACTCAGCAACCTTCAAGTTCCCTTCCACTTCTAAATCTCTTAACTTAATGTATTTTATCCAGCCTTTAAATATTTTAATGCAATCAGTTGAATAAAAGTATCATAGAATTAGAGCTGAAAGAGAAGTTAGAACTCATCCTAGTCATCTTTATTTTAGATGTGAGGAAAGTGAGTCTCAGAAAAACATAGTGTGCAGAGAGTAAAAAGTTAAGCTGAGATTGGAATTTTGCTCTTTCTAACTCCATTCAAATACATCTCTCTTTCCAGTGTTTCCTCCCACCCTTACAATCTCTCTACTTCTGAAAATTTAGAAACCAAAGTTTTAGAATAAGTATTGTATCTTTTTCCAAGCTTCCCCCCCCTTAAGGTACATTTAAAAAAAATTAATACATATTAAAAGCTTCAGTAAACTTTGCAGAGAATAGTTAGAAGTCACTTTCATGACCAGAAAATTGAAGTTACAGTAAGAGTGACCAAAAAACCCTACACTTAGATTCTAAGAGGGTCTTTTTGGAACTCTGCTATTCTCTTGTGGGATGATTATTGGCTGAATGACATTACTTCAGATAATGGGATCTCCTTTTTCTTACAGTGAAAAGAGATAGTTGGGAGGCCTGTCTTAAGAAATGAGAAATAGTTAGGGATTTCCTAGGATCGTCCTAATTTCAAAAAGAGAAAGGATGATATATTTTTATTATTTTTTATTTATTCCATTGAATATTTGCTAATTACATGTAAAAAAGATTTTAGCAATCATTTTTTTATTTGAGTTTCAAAATCCCACCCTCCCTGAAAAGTTAAGCAATTTGATATCACTTATACATATGAAGTCATATAAGACACATTTCCATATTAGTAATGTTACAAAAGAAAACAAAAATAAAGAAAGGTTTTAAAAATCATGCTTTAGGGGGCAACTGGGTGGCTCAGTGGATTGAGAGCCAGGCCTAGAGACGGGAGGTCCTAGGTTCAAATCTGGCCTCAGACACTTCCCAGCTGTGTGACTCTGGGCAGGTCACTTGATCCCCATTACCTAGCCCTTACCACTCTTCTGCCTTGGAGCCAATATATAGTATTGACTACAAGATGGAAGGTAAGGGTTTGTGAAAAAAGAGTCATGCTTTACCCTTCATTCAGAGTTCATCAGTTCTTTCTCTGGAGACGGCTAGCATTTTTTATCATGAGTTCTTTAGAATTGTCTTGGATAATTGTCTTGATCAGAGTAGCTAAGTGATTCACATTTGGTTATCCTTACAATATTGCTATTATTATTGTGTACAATATTTTTCTGGTTCTCCTCACTTCACCTTGCATTAATTCATATATGTTTTCCCAACTTTTTCTAAGAGCATCCTGTTCCTCATTTTTATAGCACAATAAGATACCACTATGACTGCATACCACAACTTATTCAGATATTGACCAGTTAACAGATATCCTCTCATTTTCTAGTTCTTTGCCACCACAAAAAAAAAAAGCTGTTATAAACATTTTGTGCAAAAATTATTCCTTTCCCTTTTCTTTAATCTCTTTGGGATCCAGATATAGTAGTAGTATTGCTGGATCAAAGGTATTGCATAGTTTATAGCTCTTTGAATATAGTTCTAAATTGTTCTGCAGAATGGTTAGATCAGTTCACAACTCTACCAACAGTGCAATTGTGTCCCAATTTTTTCCATATTCCCTCCATCATTTGTCATTTTCCTTTTCTTTTATTTTAGCCAATTTGATACGTGTGTGGTGGTATCTCAGAGTGGCTTTAATTTTCATTTTTCTAATCAGTAGTATTTTTTCATATGACTATTGATAGCTTTGATTTCTCCTGGAAACTGCCTTTTCATTTCTTTTCACAAATTATCAACTGAGGAATTCCTCATATTTTTATAAATTTGGCTTATCTGCCTAAATATTTGAGAAATGAGACTTTATCAGAGAAATTTGTTATAAATTTTACCCCACTTTCTAGTTTTCCTTCTAGTTTTGGCTGCATTCATTTTGTTTGTACAAAACTTTTCAATTTCATGTAATCAAAATTATTTATTTTACTTTCCATATTTCTATCTCTAGGTTAGTCACGAACTCTTCACTTACCCATAGATGTGACAGTCACATTTTTTCCATGTTCCTTCAATTTACTTATGATATCACACTCTATGTCTAAACCACTTGCCAATTTTAACTTTATTTTAATATGCACTGTGAGATGTTGATCTATACCTAGTTTCTGCCAAAGGGCTTTCTAGTTTTCCCAGCAATTTTTGTCAATTACTAGTTCTTGACCCCAAATCTTGAAACTTTGAGTTTATCAAACATTTCTATGGTCATCTACTGCTGTGTATCATGTACCTAATCTATTCCATTAATCTATTTCTTAATCAATACCATACTGGTTTAGTTTTTTGGGTTTTTTAACTATTACTTTCTGTCTTAGAATCAATACTAAGTATTGGTTCCAAGGCAGCAGAGTGATAAGGACCAAACAATTGAATTTAAGTGATTTGCCCAGGGTCACCCAGTTAAGAAGTGCCAGAGGTCAAATTTGAACCCAGGACCTCCCTTCTCCAAAATTGGCTCTCTATTTACTAAGCCACCTAGCTGCCCCAATACTAGATCACTTTGGTGATTACTAATTTGTAATACAGTTTTTGATCTGGTACAGCTAGGCCACCTTCCTTCACATTCTTTTTTCATTTTTTTAATCCCTTGATATTCTTGACCTTTTTTGTTCTTCCAGATGAATTTTGTTATTATCTTTTTCTAGCTCTATAAAATACTTTTTCGGTAGTTTGACTGGGGTATGGCATTGTCCAAAAGTGTTCCTCCCTGCCCTGGAACTATGACCCAGAAGTCATGGACATTAAAGCTGCCAAATAGCATCTGGCCCTTCATCCACAGCTGGCATGCCACCCCCCCCCAATAATCTATTTCTTACCTGGTCCCCTTCCTGTCTCTGGTTTAAGAGTTCCTGAAACTGCTGCTGTTTTTGTCACCAGCACCCAGCTCCATTACTTCATCCACATAGATTCCAGGCTAGCCTCCTTCTCAATGTCATAGATCTTTCTTTTCAACTCTTAACATTGTTTTTGGCCTGGAAGAATGTCTCACTGATCTGTGGTTCTGTCACTCCATAATTCAATTTAAAGCATTATTTTAAAATTGTTTGGAGGGGAATCTCAGCTGAGTGCCTTCTCTAGTCTGCCATCTTGATGTCACCCCAGGAAGTTAAGATTCTTTATTTCTAATGAGTTTTTGCAAAATGTTTATGCTTCATTTAGGCTGTGTCCCAATTTTTGTTTGGAAAATATGATCACAGTAGAGAATGAATGATTACATTTGGTTTGATTCCTATTTAGATTTCCATTCAGAGGAGTTAAAGAGAGATGTACACTATCCTAAAATTCTCAGGAGAGAAAGAATATGCCAGGAACACAGCAATTTGACTAGCTAAAAATACAGGCAATGAGCATTCTGTATAGTGAAGTTTTTGATAGTTTGTGTATTTAATCACCAATGCATTTTTTAAACTCTGTTTTGCACGTAAGCCTTCCTAAGGTTCACTGAATGTAATTTAAATCTTTCTTGTTGCCCTCATAGGAATATTGAGGTAAATAAGGGAGTTTGTCCCTGCACTGAATGGCCCCATATTGTCAAATTTTTGAGTTATTAGGTCTGTTTTGTATAGTTGGGATTTTTTTATTCTCTTGACTTCCTTCCTGCTGTCAGGCAATTGTTGGTGATTAGTTTTCACTTCTCAGTGGTGTCAGTATGCCTGCCATTAGCAATGCTCAACAAATTAATAATTTTTTGCTATTAATCAGTTGATGTGATACCTATCCTATTAGATCCTCGAAGAGAGAAACCAGTATTGATCATCTTTGTATGACCAGAAACTACTGCAATATTTGGAACAAAGTAAGTACTTAAAAAGTGTTTGTCGACTCTTAGGTTGAGTATACCTGACTCATAGGATGAAATAGGTTCAAGACATAATGTAATCAGATTTCAGACACACCATACATCTGAGACATGGAAAAGAAGCTAGTATAACCTATAAAATATTCACAGGTTAAAATTTTACACTTAAATCTTTAAAAATAATTTTTAAAACACATAAAAATAAAATTGTATTAATATTTTGTTTTGCTTCACCTATAATTCCCTATGTATACCTCCAGTCTTCTCCAACTAAATAACTATACCCCAACCAAAAAAAAGATTAAGAGGGAAAAGTCCAGTAAAAGCAATGCTAATCTGGCACTAGCTGATATAGTTTTCCAGTTGCTAAACTTTCAGTGTGAGCATTTTTAACTCAGAAATTGGCAAAGGCTATAAGTCAGGGTTTGGTTTATTGTTTTATTGATTGTCTAGCCTTTAAAAACTGATGGAGAAAATAGTGATAATGAAGACTAAATTTTAAAATGTATCCAGCATACTTTTTTTAGAACTGGTTGTCAAATATTTACAAGCATACCCCTGAGGAAAACTATACAGCATATTTTTAATGCCTACTTTTCTGTCCTAATGATAACTCTAGGACAGAAGGGCACAGGCAAGATAAATGGGGTTTGTGACTTACCCAGGGTCACAGAGAAATACATTTTTAAAAAGTCTGATATTATATGCAGTATCCTGGCCTGTAGTTCCCAACCTCTACAAAGAAGCATTCTTTGGTGCCAGGTTTTTTCATGATAATGTTGAATATTTCAATTTTAATTGTTTCATTTTTGTTTTTTCCATTTGAATTGTTGCAATCCTTTTTTCTAATGTTTTCCTGTTTCTGAAGCGCCGTGCTAGATATTAAGGATAAGAAGACACAAAACAACTCTTGGTCACCAGGGGTTTACAGTCTCCAGGAATGGTAGTCTTATGATTAAAGTAGGATAGAATAAGGACTGGACCTGTGATTTCATTAATGTAAGGAGCTACTAATGAAACAATTCATCGTTCCTAAAGAGGGTCCTAGAATGCTGAGAAGTTAAGTGATTTGCCTAGGGTGGTGATGGCAAACCTGTGACACGCGTGTCAGCACTGACACATGTAGCCATTTTCGATGACACGTGGCTGCATACAGAAAAGTATGGGGCCGCATGCCAAGGATGAAACATTTGCTATAGTGTAGTGTAGACACTCTATGCACTATAGGTGACAATTCTACCCATATTAATTTACCTATTTTGGTTTATTAAATACAGTTATATATTACAATTATACATTTTTGTTATTTAAACTATAACTATCGCAAAATTATATTTTTTTCTCAAAGTGACACATCACCCGAGTTATGCTCAGCTTTTTGGTGAATTTTGACACACCAAGCTCAAAAGGTTGCCCATCACTGCTCTAGAGTCAAGGCCAGTATGGGCCAGAGGGAGGAGTGGAAGCCAAGCCTTCCTGGCCTGGAGATCAGCTCTCCATTCACTATGCCAGGCTGCTGCCCAAGACTAAAGTACATAAATTTTTATAGTAGATGGACTTTGTAACATGCATTTGGCTGCTGAGACTTTACTTGTTCTTGACTGTTTCAGAGGGGTAGGATTGCCACATAGTTAGGCTCTGCTCTTTACTAAGTAAAAGGTTATTATTGCATAAGCCACTATGTCTCCTATATATGTTTTGTGACAAGACAAATCTCTTTGGACATTTATGATAATTGGGATTCAGATATTTTGTTTCCTTTTCATGACCAATTCTCAAGTTAATATCCAAGATTTTATGATTCATCAAGCAGAGCAAGGCGAGGCACAATCTGACCTGGAAAGGAGGGAGCCTTAGATCCTGGTGACCATTTTCTTTAACTTTTTTGATCAGTTTTTTCATCTGATAAATTGGGGAGTAACTCTGTCCCTGAGTTCAAAAGTTCATTTTCTTCCCCAAATTCCCCTCCACCTGGCCCTGTAGAATTTTCTTTGGGCATCTCAGCACAATTAAAGAACAGAGAATTGTGATCATTACCCAGACCAAAGAGTAAGGAGGTAAAAATGTGCTGGTGGGTATTTTGGAGGGGAGAATTAAGGTGGGGGAGTGTAAAGATGTTGTTGGTTTTTCTTTTTGCTCTCCCTTCAAAGTCAATTCTCCTCTTCACTTTGAACTAGCCCAGGGAGACAATAGGAGCTCAGCCTCTGGAGAAGACTGACCCATGGAAGAATTAGACCCAAGGCACTCCATTCAGCCTCTGTCCTTCACACACGTGCCTCACTCCTCTAGTGCAACATGTGTGCCACTAAGCAACCACCACAGACCCTGGAGTCAATAAATTACATACAGAGAGAGAAGTCGTGGTTCCTTGGGACTAAACAAATGGATAATCCATGTGCATTTTAACTGTCATTTTCTCCCTTTTATTTTCACCATCCTTCTACACATACCAGCTCCTTTGGATAATAAGAAACAAAAGCCCCCTTCCCCTAGCCAAGGGAGTCGCCTTACTCTCAGCAGTGGGGCTCTCCATCCCAGACAATGCAATGAGCAGCTGGCAGAAATAGAGTGGAGCAGTAGGGGGGAGGGGAGGAGGAGAAAGCCCTCCTGAGGGACAGATGAACTAGATTGCCATGCCAGATCGAGGCGGAATCACGGCTGTTAGAGAGAAAGGGAAGAACAATAAAAATCTATATTTTCGATGAATAAAACATGATCGGGTTCACTCTGGGAAGGTGGAATAATGAGAAGGTCCTGCAATGGTTTGTAAAAAATATGTATTTTCCTGGCTGGGCTTTGGCAGGCTGTTCTGCCTCTCCTACCCTGGGAAGAAGGACCTGGAAATTATAATTTTCTGCAGCAGTATTCCATGGTAGTAAGAAATCAAACCTAGAGCAACATCCTTAGAGACTTGATGGATGCAAATGGATTCTGGATATGGAAGGCCAGATCAACAGTGGCAAAAGGATAGGCATTGCTTATAGAGACCTGGACTGTATACCATCAATTAGTATTTATTGAGAAAAGGTTATTATGTGCCTAAGGCACTGTTTGAGGATTTGCAGACTATTGGCTTCCTTGCTTTTTCTGGAACAAGACATTCAATTTCCTAGCTCTATGCATTTTCACTGGCTGTCTCCCATGCCTGGAATGCTCTCTCTCTTCATCTCTATCTCCTGGCTTCCTTAATGTCCTTCAAGCCCCAGCTCAAATCTCACCTTTTGCAAGAAGCCTGTTTTTCCTGACTCCGAATCCAGAGTCCTACCCAATAGACCAAGCGCATTCTCAGATCCACGTGTTGTCAAATAGTCAACAGATTGAGATCAACCTTGATATTTAGTAGGAGTCAACACTATGCTATATATTGTAGGAAAAACAAAACAGTATGGTTCCTTTTCTCAAGAAGCTTATTATCTTGTTCAAGAAACAAAACCAACATATATTAAATAATTACATAGATGGCAATAAAAGGTAGCATCCTGGGGGCAGCTAGGTGGTTCTTGGATAGAGGACTGGACCTGGAGTTGGGAAGATCTGGGTTTAAATTTGGTTTCAGACATTTACTAGCTATGTGACCTTGGGTAAGTCACTTAATCCCTATTTGCCTCAGTTCCTCATCTGTAAAAATAGGGACACACTGGAGAAGGAAATAGCAACTACTCCAGTAGCTTTGCCAAGAAAACTCCATAGACTTTGCCCATGGGATCACATAGAGTCGGGCATGACTGCACAATTATGTATTGTGAGAAAATTGTGGAAGGGATTAGGACAGCAAGTAGTTAATTGTAGGAATTGGGTGAACCACAGTAATTTTACCTTGTGACTCAATTCTATAGCTAGCTTAGTTCCCTTTCTCTTTAATTACTGGCCTAGTCCATTTTCTGTCCTGTGGGCAAAAGTTTACCCAATTGCTGGAAATGGGAGAAAATTTTATTGCTTTGTTTGAACCTAGCCCTGAATGCCTAGGAAACCGGACCAATTAATTGTACCTGCTGCATAAAGACCATTAACCAAGGACCCTAAGTTATATTAACCAAAAACACTCGGATCCTAATGCTGATGTAAGGAATTTTTCACAATTATACATCTCAAGCGAACTACATATCTTCTCTGAAAACTGACTCCATAACGATCAGTGGGTCATTTTTTTCCATGTTCCTTTGATTGTTTATAAATACGTAGGAGGAGCAGGACATTTCTTTTCCTGAATTCAGGGAATTGTATCTCATTGCTCTCCCCCTCCCAACTTGGAAATTCCTAATTATTCATCCAATTAGAAATTAGATTACCTAATGTATTTTTTCCTTTTAATCAATTGGTCTTATTCCCCAGTTGATAAATGGTCAAAGGATATGAATAGGCAGTTTTCAGATGGAGAAATCAATGCTATCAACAATAAATATGAAAAAATGTATGCTCTTAATTAGCGATATGCAAATTAAAACAGCTCTGAGGTACCATCTGACACCTAGCAGATTGGTCAATAGGACAGTAAAGGAAAATAATAAACATTAGAGGGAATTTGGGGCACTAATGCATTACTGGTGGAGTTGTGAACTGATCCAACCATTTTGGAAGGCAATTTGGAATTATGTCCAAACAGCTTCAAAACAATGCAAACCTTTTGATCCAGCAATACCATTACTAGATCTGCATCCTATATTCCAAAGATATTTGAAAAAAAAGAGGGAAAAGACCTGTTTGTACAAAAATATTTATAGCTGTGCTTTTTGTGGCAGAAAAGAATTGGAAACTAAAGGGAAGTCCCTCAGTTGGTGAATGGATGAAGCATATGATGGTGATGGAATACTATTGTGCTATTAGGAGTAAAGAATAGAATCATTTCAGAAAGAATTGGAAGTACGAATATGAACTGATGAAGAGTGAAATAAGCATAACCAGGAGAACATTATACACAGTAATTGAAATATAGTGGGACAATCAAATGTGATAGACTTTGCTACTAAAAACAATACAACAATCCAAGACAATTCTGAGGGGTTCATGAAAAAGAATGCTATCCACCTCTAGAGAAAGTACTGCTGGAGTAGAAATGAAGATGAAAATATATGGTTTATCACTCATTTATTTGGTATATGATTTGGGGTTTTGGTTTTATGAGGTTATTCTTTTACAAAAATGAATAATATGGAAATATGTTTTGAGTAATAATACATGTTTAACCCAGTGGAACTGTTTGTCAACTCTGGAAGTGGGGAGGGGAGAGGGGAGGGAGACAACATGAATCATATAACTCTGGAAAACTTATATGTAAATTTGTAATGGGAATAAAATAAAGGAAAAAATAATAATTTTTTAAGTTTAAAAAATAATCAATTTTTCTTATTTGATTAACTGCTTTGTCTTCCCCTGTATTCAGAGTCTAGTAATAAACTGAAAAAGGGGCTTGGGCCTGATTTGTTAGGCAATTGGCATGCCTCATTTAATAAACTGATATGCTTAGAAAATTCAAATTGTTGTTTCCTCAGTCATTTCATCTTTTGCTTGTTACAGAATAATAGAAAGAAGATTGAAGTTAGAGCCAAGAGCCTCAGCCTCACTCAGCTGTCTGCTGACTTTTCTCCTTCAGGCCACTTCTCCCAATAATGAGTTTTCAGAATCTCCATTGGAAGAAGGGATCAGATGAGCCATCTTTCATCCTCTGACCTTCTCTCTCTGAAGCATCCCTCTCCTCCAGCCAACTTCTCGTATTTGTGATATCCTTTCAGGGCCTCTTTCATTCCCCTCCCAGCTGTTCTCCTGACTCTCCAGATTTTGTCATTATGATTCCCTCTCCCTCCTCCCTTTGTGTCTCTCTATTAGAATGTAAGTTGTTTGAGTACAGAGAATATCTTTCTTTTTCCTTGTATTTGTATCCTTAGCCCCTAACAGAATGCCTGAAACATAGCAAGCACTTAATACTTATTGACCGACTGACTAAGGTTGAATCCTGTCACTGATAACCACTAGCTACGTGATGGCCGGTTTCTTCATCTGCACAACAGAGACACTAGTACTAGTGCTACCTGCCTCCCAAGGTTATTGTGAGACAATGCCCTCTAAATCTTAAAGCCCTACCTGTTAGTTATTAGCTAAGTGGTAAATTCCATGTAAAGTAATCCCACCATTTTGAGGAAGGGAATAGCCAACCATTCTTTTTTTTTCCCAGACTTTGCCTCCATATCCTTCCAACCTCCAATTCCTTTTTCGATGTTGCCTTCTCCCATTAGAATATAAGCTCCTGCCAGCTGTGTGACCCTGGACAAGTCACTTGACCCGCATTGCCCACCCTTACCACTCTTCCACCTATGAGCCAATGCACAGAAGTTAATGGTTTAAAAAGAAAAGCAAAAAAAAAAAAAAAAGAATATAAGCTCCTGGAGGACAGGGACAGTCTCTCTTTTTAGTTATATTTGTATTCACAATGATTGACATAGTACCTGGCATATAGTAAGCCCTTAATATATACCTATTGACTACAAGTGGTAAGTTCAGAAGATCATATCTTTTTTACTATATTTTTCCCAGTTACATATAGATACAATTTTTAATAATCATTTTCTGACATTTTCTTACAATCTGTGTTCTCTCCTTCCCAAGATGGCAGGTAATGTGATATAGGTTATACATGTACTATACATATTTCCATGTTTATCATATATTAAGAACTGACAACCTCCTTCATTTTAAAGAAGAGGAATTTAAAGGCTAGAGTAGTTAAAAGGCTTGCTCCTGGTCATACAAGTTCTTAGCAGCAGAACCAGAATTTGACCACAGGTCCTCTAACTCTAGATTCAGTGTACACTGTTCCATATGTTGGTGCAGTGGATAGAGTGCCAGGCTTGGAGTCAGAAAGACTTGAGTTCAAATCTGATCTCAGACACTTACTAGCTGTATAACCCTGGGAAAGTCAAACCCTGTTTGCCTCAATTTCTTCACCTGGAAAATGATCTGGAAAAGGAAGTGACAAACCACCTCAATATTTTTGCCAAGAAAATCTCAAGTGAGATCACAAAGAATGGGATACAAGTAAACAACAACCACATACCTGTTTATCTAAAATTACTTTGAGAAGGAGAAATCAATGTGGATTAGAGTAGTTAGAAATTGTTTCATCTATTAGAAGATGGGATTGGAATTATGTCTTAAACTTGATTAATAATACTTAGATGGAATGAAAGAAGGATGTATGGTGGAAGGTAGGTAAAGGTTCGGAACAGCAAAGAAAAGGGCACCTGAATAAGTATGTCATATGTAAAGGACATTAAACAAACTGCCCTGATTAGAGTGGAGGATGCACAAGACAGAGCATGGGAAATAACAGCGGTAGATAGAACCTAAGTTATGAAAGACCTTAAAAGTTATGGAGAAGAGATTCAATTCAATGCAAAAAGCAAATAGGAGCCATAGTAGATTGTTGAGCAATACAGTAACAAGACAAAAAAGCAGTATTTCCAAGTTTTTTTTTTAATTTTGATTCTACAAGGACTTCAATTACCATTCCACATTCATATTTCCTTCTGCCTTTCCATCTCAAATTCCATCTCAACTTAAGGGAAGGAACTTTACATTCCTACCAGGGTTTGGGTACTTTTACTTATTGTTTTTAAATAACTCAGATTCCTTTAACCTCCTATAGGACATCCTCTGAAACAAATATATCAGCTTTCACTTGCATTGAGTCTAATCTCTTCTGCATCATTTTCAAGGGTTATAGGAGAAATCTGTGAGGGTTGTGGATTATCTTGTAGAGTATTATTGTTCAAATCCCACATTTGCAGTGATTTTCAGTTGATATTTTTAGTCAGATATACTCAGCTATTTAAATGGATAGTTACCAAAGTGGAATAATTGGAACAAACATTACCTCTCAAAAGCTGGTGATACATTCTCCAGAGATCAGTACAGAGGACAGTGGGTTCAATATAGAAGGCACTTCTGGCAAAGAAGAAATTCACAATTCCTGGAGGTCTTTTTGCTGGAGTCCTCAAAATGTAGATATGGTGTACTTTTCTATTGGGCCCTTTGCAGAGGTATGAGTTTGAGTTCAATCTGTCCTTGATTATTTTCTTAAATCCTTGCCTTCCATCTTAGAATAAATACTGTGCATTAATTCTAAGACAGAGGAGCAGTAAGGGGTTAAAAGACTTGCCCAAAGTCACACATCTAGGAAGTGTCTGAAACCAGATTTGAACCACAGGTCCCTCATCTTCAGGCCTGTTTCTCTATCCCCTGAGCCACCCAGCTGCTCCTATTGTTGATTCTTGAAGTACAACAGCCATTAGTCATTCCAGGGTTGTTACCAGGACATTGATGACCAAATGGAAAGTCCTCCAAGATCATGAAGTCCTCTTCTAATTAATGGGATCATAGAAGATCAAGGGCAAAGCTTTTCTCCTTACCAAGTGATTCCTTCTTTTAAGGTTTAAATGAAACATTCTTTCCTCATTAGCTGGAATTCCTATCTCAGTTTTGCATTGGTCTGCTAAACAGAAGGCCCAGGGTGTCAGCTAATCTGAACATTCCTTCTGTGCAGCATCACTTCCATTTCATCCAGTAGCTCATCAGAGACATCAAAATTGATCAAGGCCTTTTCACACTTAGTTGGAATGCTTTTAATTAATTTGATTATAAAAAACATATTCTTACCTCATAGTAGTAGTTTATCATTTACTTTAGAAGAAGTAGAGTGATTGAATTATTCAGTCAACCCCCACCTTTACATTTCACTTAATCAAGACAGAGATATTTCTTCAAAGCATTTCTTTTCTTTGGACCCATTTTAAAAGACCTTGATCCTTGGTGACTCTTTCCTCCCCCAATCAACTCAATTCAATTCAACAAACATTTATTAAGCCCCTACTATATGATGAATTGTGTTAGTCCCTAAGGGAAAAAAAACAATAAATAGCCCCTGCCCTCAGAAAACTTATATTTTATTCAAGGTAGAGGAGAGTGTATAGATAAGTAAGTGAAATATAATTTGAGGAAGAAGAGAACACTAATACCCAGAATTTTGAAGGAGATATCCTACAGGTATCTCAGACTCAACATATACCAAAAAAAGAACTCATGATCTTTTCCCCAAAACCCTTCCTTCTCCCTAAATTCCCTGTTACTGTCAAAGGCAAGAACATCCCCCAAGCCACCCAAGTTTCTCAATTAGGAGCTCATTGGTGAATGATGAGATTAGAAGACAGACTTCAGAGGGTTTAGAAGAGAAATATAAAAGAGAAGTTCACCTTTTATCTGCTTCCAAACCCTCTGAAATTTTGCTTCTAATGTCATCATTCAGTTGAAACTACTCTCTCCAAGGTCACCAATGATCAACCTAATGGTCTTTTCTAAGTCCTTTCTGACCTCTCTGTGGCCTTTGACACTTTTTTTTAGCCCCTTCTCCTACTCTTTCATCTTTAGGTTTTTATGACACTGCTCTCTCCTAGTTCTTCTTCTATCTATCTAATTGCTTCTACTTAGTTCATATCATACCCACTAACTGGGTATCTCACTTGATCTTTTAATTAGACTCCATGGGTTCAATTATCATCAGATAATTTCCAGATCTATAAATCCTCTTCCCAACCTCCAATTCTAAATCACCAAAGGCCTTTTGGACATTTTGAATTGGGTATTCCATCGGCATCTCAAACTCAACATATCCAAAAGAGAACTCATTATATTTTCCCCATTAATGTCAAGGGCTCCAACATCCTCCAAGCCATTCAGATTTGTATTCTCAGTGTCATCCTCAACTTCTCACTCTCACTCACCTCACATATCCAATCCATTCCAAATCTTGTCATTTTTAACTTCACATAATATCTAGTAATGTATTCTTTCCACTCGAACAACCACAAACTTATTTCTTCTAGCTGGTCTCTCTGCTTCAACTCCCTCTTCACTTCAATCCTTCTCAAGTACCAAGATGATTTTCCCAAAACATAGATCTGATATATTGCTCCTCTTTTCTCAACGAATTCCAGTGCCTTCCTATTACCTTCTCTATTTGGCATTTAAAGCTTTTTGCAAACTGGCCCCCTTACTACTCTTCTTTTTTACTCCCCTTTGAGTAATCCATAGTCAAGCTACACTACCCTACTTCTGCTTCTCCTACAGGATACTCCATCTCCTATACCTTTGCAATATCTGTTTGCCATGTGTGGACTGCACTGCCTTCTCAATTTCTCTTAGTATCCCTGGTTTCCTTTGAGATTCATTTCAGATCCCACCTTCTGGGGAAGGCCTTTCTTGGTCTTTCCAGTTGCTAATATCTCCCTCCCAGATGGCCATCCACCTACTATATGTGTGTAGACATATGTATTTGTGTATTTACCTCTAGTATTTTTTTTATTTACCTCTAGTTATTTACAAGTTATTTACCTCTCTCCATTAGAATGTAAGCTTCTTAAAGGCAGGAATTGATTTTGCTTCTCTTTATATCCCTAGTTATTGGCACATTTGTTATTGTTCAGTCATTTAGTTGTGCCTGACACTCTTCATGACCTCGTGGACCTTTGCATGCCAATATATGGGGTTTTCAAGACAAGGAGTGGTTTGCCATTTCCTTCTCCAGTGGATCATCTTTTGTCTTGGCACAGCTCAGAGTTTCATTGAACTACCCAATCCCCTCTGCCACAACAAGGCAGTGAGTGATCTAGGAGAGACCTTGGCACATAGTAGGTGCCTAATAAATGCTTGTTGATTAATGGATTCACTATGAGTCCAAAAAGAGAGCTCAGTCTAAATTAAGGGTTACAACTTGTATAAAAACTTGGGGGTAAGAGATATGATGAGTTCAGAGAACAAAACGGAGTTCAGTTTACCTAAATGAAGAACAACTTCTCCTCCTGTTTTGTCTCTCTCAAGTCCTGAGAATGAATCCTAGGGCATAGTTCTATAATCCCTTTACAAGTACATGAAATCCTATGATGCAAATAAATGCACCTGGAGGTCCAGAATTACTTTCATAAAAGTTTATTCTTCCCTCTTTCCCCTGGTCCTCTGGCTCCACCTGTGACCAGACCCAGGACCAGCTGTTCTATCTGCTGTTGCTAATGTCCTGTGAGTCATCCTTCCAGAGCCACGCCAAAGATTTTTTTTCCACTTGTTCTGTTATCGACCTTCCCCTCCCCTGGATCTTCTTTCTCCTCTTCGCCATATCTGAAGCTCATTAGTGCCAGTGTTTATTTAGATATTTCTAGGGTGGTTCAGAGGGATGATTTTAAGCCTTTTCTGTAGACAGCAGAGAATCTTTCAGCAATGGAAAATTTTGGTGACTGGGGCAGCTTTGCCAGGCTTAAGGCCTTATCAGTTACCGCTCACTGAGCCTGCTTCTCCCAAAATGACTCAGCTTTATACTTTTGGAAGCATCATTAACTCTTTAATCCTTGAAGATACAATGCCTGCACCAACGCAGGAAGGTATTATTAGTAATTTACCTAATGTTTTATTAATTAATATGTATTAGCAAATCCTTATTTATAGAGCTAGTACAGTGAGGTGGATAAAAAGATAGAACTGCAATTCAGGAGATCTGAGTTCAAATCTTAACTCACAAATAGTAGATTTTTTTCTTACTTTTATAAAATTTAAATGTTTGTTTGTTTGTTACATTAAAATACCCAAGTAATTCCCACTCTCCTTCTCTCCCATTAGAGAATGCATCAGTTGACAAAAAGATGTATGTATATATATATATATATATATATGCGCATATATATATATGCTTTTGTTAGGCACCATGCTAAGCATTGAGGTAACAAAGGACAAAAAATAGTCCCTCTTCCCAAGGAAATCACAGTCTAGTTGGTAGAAACAACATGCAAATAACTATCTTCAAACAAGTTCTATAGAGGACAAATTGGAGATAATCAACAGAAGGAAGGTACTAGCTAGGTGGCCATGGGAAGATTGCCTTCAGCAATTCTCTATACTTGATAGATGGGTTGCAGTGTGCTTGGTAGAAGGAGTTCTCACACTGATGGACTCGTAAATCATGGATGTATCAGTAAAGTATTTTATTAAAGGCTCTAGTGGGGTAGAGACTAACTGATGAACAAACATTTCCTGGATATCTGGGTACTGTCACAGATATACAAGAATTCTAAGCTATCACCCCTGTTGGGCAAGGGCTTGCAATCTCCTGGGGAAACAAACACAATAAACAACTAGGGAACAACAAGATGTAGCATACAATTTCTACTTAGAGTCCTTTTGCAGTTTTTAAACTGTTAACTTAAATAATTAAAAATGCTATTGTAGGTACCCTATGATCTCTTTGGGAACTATATCTCCCAGATACCTGTGTGTAAGTTAGCAGCTTTCAATTCACCCAGTTTGAGGAAAGGAGTTACTTTTGTGAAAAGGAGAAGGGAAGAGGAAGGGAATAAACATTTATACTGGACTTATTATGTGCTAAGTAGGACACTTAGCTACTAAGTAGATGCCACAGTGGATAGAGTGTCTGGCCTAGAGTCAGTTCAAATCTGGCCTCAGACCCTTACTAGTGATGGGACCCTAGACAAGCTACTTAAACCTTTTTGCCTCAGTTCTCCATCTATAAAAAAAGAACAAAAAAATAGAGAAGGAAATGGCAAACCACTCGAGTATCTCTTGACAAGAAAACCCCATATAGGGTCAGATATGAGTGAAACAATTGAACAACAATAATGTACTAAACACTTTACAAATATTATCTTATGATCTTTCTAACAACTCTGAGAGGTAGGTGCTATTATTATCCCACTTTACAGTTGAGAAAGCTGAAGCAAATGGAAACTAATGACTTGCCTATGGTTACACAGCTAATAAGTATCTGATTTCAGGCCCTCCTGACTCCAGGCTCAGCATTCTATCCATTCTACCACATGGCTAAAAAAATAAAAGATGGGGAGAAAGATCCATACAGAGGAAAAGGAAAGTGGGGAGCTGGTTCAAGTGTCACGAGTGCTCCTTGACAAAGCAGTGGAAGGAAGAATTTTCCTGTGTTAAGTGCTGGAAGAAAACAAGAAGGCTCCCAGCAATGCTTTAGCATTACAATGCTAGGGCATATCAACCTCTAGATATCAGCATTCGTTTTATAAGCAAATAAATAACTCACATTTCTCATTCCTTCTAAAAAGCAGCAGGAAGCATGGAAGCAAGTAAGCCTCCAGTCCCTGACTGCTAAGGGGAAAAAAAAGGTAGTTTGAGGAATGGGTAGAGTGGGTATTTGCTATTTAAATCTTATTCTTATTGATTTTTAATTTTTTTTGATGCCACTTTTATTTCTAAATAGATCCCTTTTCTTCCCCTATTCATAACCTTTAAAGCATGTTTAGATGGACTCTTTGTACTGAGTTGTTCAAAGTATGTGCATATCCTCTCTGATGGCTACCAGTCCAAATACCTAGAACTTTGGGGAACTCATTTCTAACTACGGGTAACTGTGAAGCCATGAAGACTATGTTATAATGAAAAGTCTTCTGTTTAGGTAAGGAAGGCCCAAAGCCTCGAGAGAACTGGAGGAGTAAAGGAGTATGGTTGAAAAAGGTTTGAGGACAATTTCTTTCCTTTTTGAAAGTCATCACAGAAGAGATTGGCAGGAAATAGAGTATACTGCTCATGTCCTCCAAAACTGCCCAGAAGGGATGAATCTGCATATACTCTGATGACTGGACCCTCCATTGGCCAATTCTCCACTGCATGTGTGACAAATATATTTCTTAAAAGAGAAAAAAAGGACTTCAGCAAATCTGTCAATACCTCATTTGTATACAACAGCATGTGTAATGGCCCCATCTCTGCAAAACAGTTAAAGAATGCTGTTTAATTTTTAGTGCTTTGTTATTTGTCTTGCAATCTTTATTACTTATATATACTTGTTACTTATATATACTATATACTATATATATATATATACACATATATATCTTCTTTTAAGACATATATATCTTCTTTTAAGACATAGATTAAGCACCGTTTTCTGCAGGAAGCTTTTCCTGACTCTTTCTATCAAATTTCCTTTTATTTGACCATTTTGCATATATTTGTGTATATTAAATTTATATCTATGCTATACAAATACATATATATGTACTTATCTCCTCATTAGAATGTAAGTTCATCCTGAGAAGAGATTGTTTTATTCTTTGTACTTTACCCCCATTGGGGGTCCATCATGGTACCTGGCATATGGTAGGCACTTAAATACTTATTGATTTATTGATAACCCATTTCATTGTGATTTGACTAGATAGAGTTGAGGGCAATGGGAGCTATTGAGTTATAGATTAAGATATATAACTGTTGAATTTCTTTTCTTTTTCTTCTAATTCTTTTTTAAAAGTTATTTATTATAAAGGATGGCTTTCTTGGAGGGAAAAGAGAGGGGTGTGGAATAATACAAAATAAAAACAGAAAATATCATAAAACTACTTTTAAAAAAGAAAATTATCCCTTAAATACCATGACACTAGAAATTGTCAACAGGGAGCCACATTAGAGAGCTGAGGGTTCTTCAGCATTATGAAAGATTTAAGTGACATTTAAAGGCCAATTAAAATTTTCTTTCCCAGAAGAAAAGATATCATTCTTACTGACCATAGCATAGGTTTATGGTCACCTTTTCATTTACAATAACTATTTTTAATATCTTGGGATATGGGAGTCCATTGCATATGATTGTGCAATGTCATTGTCCTAAACGTGAAGAATTTTTTTTTCTTTTTAATGCCATTGCAGATTAGGTTCTATCATAGCCATCATCTAAAAGATTATGTATGATAGTACAAAAGGACATTATGAAGACTCTATATAAGCACTAGAATAGAAATGCCACATATGTTCTGAGAAGGCAGAAATCAATGTGGGCTGGAGTGATGGAGGGACACATAAAGGAGACAAGAGCTGAGATGGGCTCATAGGATGGGACTTGCCATTGTGGAGAGGAAAAAGAGAGAAGGTGACCAGTAAATGTGGAGAGCAGACAGAGGATTGGTCAGGTCAGTCTGGGATAAAAAGTTCATGTTGAGGAATAACCAGAGATAAGATGGAACAGGTAGGGTGAGGAGGCAAAATAAAGCACATAAAAGATAAAGATTTAGACCATTGCCCTAATAAATTCTTGACTCAGTCTTCCTGCTTTTCCAATCCTGGCAGGCATTAGCCTAGGCAAACTGTGGCCTAAGAAAAAATTTTCTCAGGACCATTTTGCCAAGTTTTGTGGTTCTGAGTATGGAAAGGGAAAGCTAGAGTGGAGTAAAGGAGACTCTTGGAGACTCACAAGAGGTTGCAGAGTCCTGGGCTTGTAATCAGAAAGACCTAGGTCCAAATCCTGCCTCTCCCATTTTACCAGTTATGAGACTATGGGCAAATTACTTCACTTCTCTTCCTCATCTATAAAATGGGTGTCAAAACAGTTCCTAACTCCTAGCATGACTATGAGATTCAAAGGACATACACAGGGTTCTTTGTAAACTTTTAAATATCATACTTTTCTTTAATAAAAGTATTTATTACATCTATGACTTGTTCTTTAACCCACTCATTCTTTAAGATTAAGTTAGTGTCCAATTAATTTTTGTTCTGTGTTTCTCTGTTCCTTATTAAATATAATTTTATTGCATTATCATCTAAAAGGGAATGGCTAAAAAAGTTGTGATATATGATTGTGATTGAATACTACTATACATTAAGAAATGACAAACAGGTTAATTTTAGAAAAACATGGAAAGACTTACATGAAATCATGAAAAGTGAAATAAGCTGAATCAAGAAAACATTATATACAGTAAGAGAAATATCACTAGAAGAATAACTTGTGTAAAAATATTTATATCAGCTCTTTTTGTGGTAGCAAAGAATTAGAAAGTGAGGGGATGTCCATCAATTGAGGAATGGCTGAAAAAATTGTGGTACATGTTGATGATGGTATACTATTGTGTTATAAGAAATGACAAGCAAGATGATTTCAGAAAAAGCTGGAAAGAGCTGCAGGAATTGATGCAGAGTGAAATAAGCAGAACTGGGAGAACATCATACATAATAACAGAAACATTGGATGATGATTATCTGTGAAAAGTTTGTTATTCTCAGCAATTTAATGATCTGGGATAATGCTGAAAGACTTATGACAGGGAATGCTATCCACCACCAGAGAAAGAACTATTGGAGTCTTCTTTCACAATAGTGTATCTTTGGTTTTATTTCAGAATTTTGGTTGTATATGACTTTGCTCTTAGAATAATGCTCAATCCCATGGAAGTGCGTTTTGCATAACAATAAAAATATAATTGGGAAATGTCTAGTGAAATAAATAAAAATATGATAATAATATTTTTAAAAAGAATAACTTTTGTATGACCACCTCCAGAGAAAGAACTAAAGAATAGAAATAAGTAAATGCAGCTTTATATCTACATTTATCTTTTGGTCAAATGATGCATTTTCTAATGGGAAGGGGGAGGATGGGAGTTAACTGGACATTTTAATGTAATGAATAAATAAATAAATTTAAATTTAAAAAATAAAGTGTCACATAGATGTCAGTTATTGTCATTATTATACCAGCTTGTTCTAGCTCAATAGTACAGAGCTGAAAATGCCCCCAAACTATTCCCAAGACATCAGATTATTTGCCAAATGTCAATTCTGGTATTCTTTTTCACAGGAAGCTGGGAAGGGAGTTCAATCCATTAGCCTCATTTTTCTAAGATGGAAAGATCCTCTGATCAGATTGGTTCCATGACCATCCCTCCTGGGAGCACTCCTTGAAGGGGAGAAGATACGTAGAGGACATAGGAAGAGACGGAGTAAAACAAAAACCGGATGACTTCCTGAAACATTGGACAAAGAACTCTATTTTTGCAATTACTTAAAAAAATCCTAATAAAAGAATTGAAGGTGTATATAATGAATATCATATTGCTTACCTTCTCATTAGGGGTGGGGAAGAGAGAGGGATTAGTAGGACAGGGAGGTTTAGAACTCAAAATTTCAAAAAGTGAATGTTAAAAATAATCTTTTAAAGGGTTAAAAAAGATTTGAAAGATAGAGTGGAAGAAATAGGCATTATAATTTATTGTTATTTCTTTCAAGAAAACTCTTGTGAGCCATGAAAATCTGATGCTGGTAATGGAAGTGGCCTTCATGTTGCTCATAAGCTCCTTATGGCTTTGCCTTCTTGTCACATCTCCTCCCCAAGTACATCTTCAGCCTTTCCCAGGTTCTTTGGTAATTAGAGGGGAAGGTGGAGAGAATGTGAGACTTGGAATTACCAAGGCTGAGTATGAATCTTGCCTCAGGTGTTTACCAGCTGTGTGACCTTGGGTAAGTCACTTAACCTCCCTCAGCCTCAGTTTCTTCATCAGTAAAATGGGAATAGAAAGAGCACCTAAGGAAAACGAGTCCAAATCCTACCTCATATACTTACTAGATAGGTGAGCCTGGGCAAGTTACTTAACCTTAGTCTGCCTTGGTGTCCTCCTTTATAAAATGGGGATAATAATAGCACTCACTTGGCTGTTGTGAGACTCAAATAAGAAAATATTTATAAGGTGCTTGGCACATAGTGGGTGCTGCATAAACATTAGCTATTAGTAGTAGTTGTTGTTTTTCAGTTATGTACTACTTTTCATGACCCCATTGGGGTTTTCTTGGCAAAGATGCTGGAGTACTTCATCATTTCCTTCTCTAGCTTATTTTATAGATGAGGAACTGAGAAAACAAGGTTAAATGACTTTCCCAGGGTCCCAGAGCTAGTAAGTATCTGGGGTCATATTTGAATTCAGGAAACTGACTTCACCCTGGCACTCTATCCACTGTGCCACCCACCTGCCCTATTAGTTGTAGTAGTACTATATAAATGCTAGATGCTAATATTATTATTATTATTATTATTTAAAATGAGTCTACCAGGTAGTTAGTATGTTTCAGTGAAAATCTAAAACTAGGTTAGGGTGCCTTGGGGCTTTTCCTCAAGGTGCTGACATACAGAGATAAGAAGGGCATGCTTCTTTCCCAGGGAAACTCCAACCTATCGTCCTCATAACTCATGGTCTTCCATTAACCCTATCTAGGAAGATCCTGACCTGCATCCTCCATACTCCCTGCTTTCTCCCTCTAAAGGATAGAAAATTCCTTCTTCCATTGCAACCGAACCCATCTAGGCTGGATACATATCCTCAAACAATATTGTATAAAATTCTTAGTTCAATGGCGTTACAGTTTAAAATGTCGGGGAGAAACTAAAACCATGCTTCTGTTCTAGTCGGTGTAGATAGAACGTTCAGGGGAAAGGCGGTATTTGATGTAAAGGCCCTATCAATCATTCAAGCCCCACTCCCTCAGAATTCTCATAGCCTCTTGTTATATAAACAGTGCTCAGCAGTGAGTAGAATTCAGCATGAGTCAAATCTTTCTTGAACCCCACCCAAAGGGTTTTAATTACCGAAGTAATAAAGGAACCTCATTAGATGGTGGTTTCCCCAAAGATCTAATGGAAGAACCCTGAGGACATTGTTGTAGGGAGGCTTCTGCATATTTCAATATTAGCAAACACATGCAACCCCTTCATCCTGCTCTGTGTTATTCCCTTCTAATGAGTTTTTCAGGGTTTATGCCAGCATATTGCTGAGGTCAAAGGTTTGGGTTGGTTCTGATTTTCGGTAAACTCGTTCACTTTGCCTGGATTGGGAGCTGCCCCTGCTGCATAGCTACATGCCTAGCCTGAGCTACTACTTACTATCTTTTCCTTTTTTCCTTCAGGGAAAATTGATATCAGCATCAAGGGGTGGCACCAGCCCAAGTGAAACAGCATGGCGGAACAGTCACCACTGCCAGATTTCCTCTGGTTATTCATGGGAATTGAGAATAAACAGCCAAATATAAACAGCAAAGAAGTACCAATCAGTCCTCTCTTGAAGCTAGTAAACTAGCAATTCCAAACAAGAAAGAGCAGAGCACGGCTTCACCCTGAACAATCAATCAATAAAGAAGAATTGAGTAAGTGCCTACTATGTGCCAGGCACTATGCGAGGCACTAGAGATAGAAGTACAACAAATGAAATAATCTTTACTCCCAATCCTGGCATTGATATTTGGTATCATTAGATGGAAGCTTCTCAGGGGCAGGGACTATCTTTTGCTTCTTTTTGTATCCTTTTGTATCTTTTTGTATGGAGTTAGCATAGTCCTTGGCACATAGTCAGTTCTTAATAAATGTTTATTGATTATTGTTTGACTTGATCACTGGTCATTTTCTACCACCACTCTCCAAGGGATTGGAGGTTTTCTTGGCCTTTCACCTAAGGACCATAGCCTTTCCCTTTTATTTTTCTTTTAGTATTCCTTATCCGTTGTAGATCATCAGCACAGCACACTCTCTGCCACCTGGTAAGGGGCAAAGCTCCTTTTCCATGGGGTAAAAGATCTCAGAACACAATATGCAAAGATAATCAATGGAAACTCTGTTTTGTAGAAGATCAGTAGTCCAGTCCTGAATATTACCACTCATGTGACACTTTCCTATGACACAGCCATTATGGGAATTTGTTTTATATAGCAACTTAAGGTTCACAAAGTCCTTTCTATCCAGCATGTCCTAAAAGTTTTCATGCTGTTTTAGGCTTTAATAACTTCAGAAATAGAAAGGCTACAAAGTTACCCCAAAAAATGTAATTTGAAAGTTTAATTATTCAAGGTTTTATCTTCACTTAGTTTTGTGACTCTTGAATGGTAAATTATTATTTAACTTAATTTTAACTATAGGGGATACCCTATTTCATGTGCATTTCATGTGTAATGGATAACACTTTCTCAGAACAGTGAACAGGTAGAGAATGCCTTCTCACTTGACTATTTCAGTCACCAAATCTATCTTCATCAAAATAGTCATGAATACTTCAAAACCTTGTATTTTGGAGGCAATTAGGTAGCACAATAGATAGAATGCCAGATGTGGAGTTAATAGGATCTGGATTCAAATGTGACCACAGGTACTTCCTAGCTGTGTAACCCTGGGCAAATCCCTTAACTCCCATTGCCAAGCTTTTACCATTTTTCTGCAATAGAATGGACTCAATATCAATTCTAAGACTAGAAGATAAGGATCTTTAAAAAAAACTCGTTATTTTGATGATCCTCAGGCTAGAATGACAATTGCAGACATTTGTCATTTTTTTTCCAGTTTTGTCAATACTGTGTATGGGTTCCAAGACAGAAGAGTGCTAAGGGCTAGGCAATGGGAGTTAAGTGACTTGCCCAGGGTCACACAGTTAGGAAGTATCTGAGGCCAGATTTGAACCTAGGACCTCCCGTCTCTAGGCCTGGCTCTCAATCCACTGAGCCACCCAACTGCCTCCTCCCCTTTTTTTAAAAACCCTTACCTTTTATCTTGGAATTTATACTGTGTATGGGTTCCAAGGCAGATGAGTAGTTAGGGCTAGGCAATGGGCATCAAGTGACTTGCCCAGAATCACACAGCTAGGAAATGTATGAGGCCAGATTTGAACCCAGGACCTCCTTTCTCTAGGGAGTAAAACTCCCTAAAAAGTAAATTTGTCATTTCTTTCAGTCAGGGAGTAGCCACTGATGAAAGTTTTTACAAAGTTTGAAAGTTAACTAGAGTGATTTAGAACACCAGATGAGAGATTTTATTAAATTTTTAATGAGAAATATGTTGATATTTTAACATTTCAAATAAATAAATTTTGGGGTATGTTTGTAGTGTTTATACATCTGAAGATATTAAAGCTGCACCCAGACTTTTGAGACATGCTGTCAATTCCCTGATTCAAGCTTCACAATGACCTTACGAGATAAATGCTATTGTTATTATTACTATTTTAAAAATTAGAAAACTGAGACTTAGCATGGTTAAAAGTCTTCTCATCTGTGAAATGAGAAAGGTGGATGAGATGACCTCCAAGCTCCCTTCTAGCTCTAAATCTATGTAGATATGATCCTAGTTTGGTCAGCCGCTATCGATTAGTTAAAAGCTCTCTCACCACAAGCTCTTCCCCAGCTGCTCCTGGGCTATTACCAGGCCTATTGGAAAGTAGGACGGATGTTTACAAAATGTTACAAACTGCTAACCCGTGTGCAAATGCTTAATGCCAAACAGGTAGTAAAAACACAGGGAATGTTCCATGGAGCACGTGCAACAAACATTTCTCAGCCTGTCATCTTTCAGCGTCTTCTGCTGTTTGTTCTGTTTGGCTGGTTGGAGTCTGAAAAGAGGAAGGAGGAGGAGGAGGGGAGAGGAAAGAGTCTAATGTTCCACACTGAAGACAAATGAACTTGTCCAAATTCAGATATTATTTCTCCCAATATAAGTGCATTCTCTGTCTCTGTCTCTCTGTCTCTGATTCTCCGTGTGTGTCTGTCTCTGTATCTCTTTCTGTCTCTATGTCAGTCTATGTCTCTTTGTCTCCCACATGCACAAGCACACACACACACACACACACACACACACACACACACACACACACACACACACTACCCCCACCCTTCACCCAGAATGCTTTTACATCATTCAGGCTTCCTTGGATGCAATCCTTCATCACCCTTGCTATGAGCTGTTGTTATTTTGAATGTACTTGAATTCATGTGAATCTGGTGCAGTGGAAATTTAAAATCCATCATCCTCATTTATGCATTTTGCAGGGAGGGAAGGAAGAGTCTTATTTTGAGTTGCAAGGACTCAGAATACTTTGATTTTTTTCCCTCTTTGTTCACTTTCAGCCCAGTATAAATTTCTCGAGCTCTCTGTTACTTCTCTGCCCACCGGAAATGTACTTTGCAAGAATGGCCAAGTTAATAATAGCCCCTTAACTTTAAACAGTTTCCTTACTAAGACCTTCAGCAGAGAGGCAGTATTTTATCACTTCAGGAACCTTGGAAAAACTCTCTCTTGTGGCCATGATGTTAGATAATGATCTCATGCACCTTAAATGAAAACAAGCTGACTGTTGGAGTGAGGGAAAGCTCCATCAGGGAACATAGCTTTATCCAATAAAGATAGCCCTGTGGAGGAAAAAGTCAATGTAGAGCCCCAGAACTGACCAAGCAGCTGGTAAAATCATCCAGTTGGTTCTACTGTCACTTCCCCCAATCCAGGATGGTCGCCCAGACTGGGCGGCCATCTCCAAGCTGCCCATTTTAATAGCATCCAGTCAACACTGCAGTTGGACTCTCCACAAATGACATGTATTTTTTTTTACATGTAGCAACAAATTTCACAAGGAGGAGATGAGGAAGAGTTTATAATTCCATGGTTTAGAGAAAAGAAGGAAATGTGGCTGAGACTTATAGCCCATGACTTAGTCCCAAGAACCTGGGATAGTAGCATCTCCTCTGACTCACCAGATGACCCTGGGAAAAGTTAAGATGTGCTAATGATTTTCCACTGGCAAAAATCTTTATCTCTATAAAGATAGCCACTACTTAAGTGGCTTACAGGGTTGGAGGTACTCAAGATAAGTCTCTCTACTCCATCCCCCTGCCCCATTCACTGAAGGATAAATGCAACAAAAAGAGCAGTTTATTAGGAGTCAGAGAACCTGGCACTTACTACCATTATGAGCTGGAACAAGTTGCTCAATTTCAATGGGACTCATTTTCCTCAGCTATAAAACAAGAGAGAATATACTAGGTAAAGATTCCTAACTTCTGTGTGTGTGTGTGTGTGTGTGTGTGTGTGTGTGTGTGTGTGTGTGTGTGTGTGCATGTGAAGGAACTCTATACAGAATAATATTTTTGATTGAAGGAAACATTAAATTTCAGTTTTAGTGAATTTCAGTATTAGTGAAAATAAAGATATATTTATTGCTGTTGTTGTTATCCCAACCAAGTTCATATACACCCTGAAATCTATATATCTCAAGATACAAACCCTTGTACCAGATGTTCTCTAAGGATCACAGGACCATGGTGGTAAACCTATGGGACATATGCCAGAGGGGATACTCAAAGCCCTCTCTATGGGCATGTATGCTGTCACTCCTGCACAGAGTTCATTACTAGAAAACCAGAGGGATGCGGGGCCAGGCTGTTTCCCTCCCCCTCTCCAAGGCACATGAGGACATTTCTCACATCACCTGTCCCTCTAAAAGGTTCACCATCACTGTCATAGGATCTTAGCTGGAGAGCTGGAAGGGTCCTCAGAGGTCAGCTAGATCAACCCCCTCACTCTAGAGATGAGAAAATATTTTCACTTTTATGAACCTCAGTTTCCAGATCCATAAAATGGAAATAATGATAGCCTAAAAATTAATAATAGAAATCATTTCTAAGGTTGAAGTACATATCAAATAAGGCAAGCATACAATAAAGACTTTGTGAATATAAAACTGCTTCAAAGTGCTTTATATTTCCCTTGACAATCATGCCTAAGGATGAGGAAACTAAGGCCAAGGGAGGGCATATGAGTTGTCCAAAGCCACACACTAACAATTATCAGAGGCAGAACTTAAAACCACATTCAGTCAGTACTCTTTTCCATTTTATCAGGTTTCTTCAAAGCCTAAATCTATAGCTCTGTGACAATGTACTAGAGAGGGATGAAATGACAAAGTTTTGCTTAGAGACATTGAAATGTTTACCATTTATTGCCCATCATTCTGACAAAAGTTTTTGAGAGAGATACACTCTAATTGATAAAGTAGTGCAAGTTTTGCTATTAGCTATCTGTATGGCCTTGGGACCTTGTCTCATAGGGTGTTTCAATTTGCTCATCTGTAAATTAAGACAATTAGATCAGGTGATTTCTAAGCTCTTTTCCAAATCTCACATTCTCTGTTTCTATGCAGTGCTGTGAGATGCTGGATAAAACATGGCTGATACATACAAGTATTTTTTATTCTTTTCTTGATCATGTTCTGTCTGGAACACTTTCTCCACCTTAACACTTCATCAACTTCTCATCCCCTTTCAAACTGAAACTTGAAATCTTGGCCCAATTTCCACCCTTTTCCCCCTTGGTTTCTTCACCTGTCATATAAAAGGATTGGACTGGATTGCTAAGGCTTCTTCCAACTCTCATATTCTATGGTTCTGTGATTCCATGATTTCTCCTCTTTCCTCCTCCTACCCTCTCTAATTTCCATTCTCTTGTGGGCTGCTCCATAGTCTGTAGCATATGAATTATTCGAGGTTGGAGGGAGGAAAGCAGAACCTAAATAGCCTCCACCCTCCTGAATTTTCTTGGACTGTCCTGATTTCACATAAAAGAAGCAGACTTTTAATGTGGCTTTGCAAGAGGACCATCCTTTGTCAAACCATTTGTACTGATTTTTGGTTTGGAAAATGTGGTTCCTGTCCCTATAGTAGCCAAAACTCTGAACCACTTGCCCTAACTTCAGTGGGATTTTCCCATTTCCAATATGTTCAATATCCTACCAGGATTACCAGGCAATTATCAATTCCTTGAAGCTAATTCCAGTCTCTTTAATCATCTTGACGCCTCCCACCAATGACACCCAATAAAAATCCAGAAGCATTCCTGGAAACCACTGATGCAGTTGTCATTCCTGGCTCTGAACCTCTCACTCCATGTTTATTCATCCCTTGTTTATTTATAAAGGGGAAACTGTAGCCCATTAGATGG
Source organism: Gracilinanus agilis (assembly GCF_016433145.1). Taxonomy (NCBI): domain Eukaryota; kingdom Metazoa; phylum Chordata; class Mammalia; order Didelphimorphia; family Didelphidae; genus Gracilinanus; species Gracilinanus agilis. The sequence continues at coordinate 157,332,597 of NC_058133.1, read as the reverse complement.
CTTTCATTCATTGCAGTCAGAAAGGATGCTTTGTACTTGGGAAGTTAGATAAACAGTGCTGAGCACCACTACCAGCATTGGGTCCCTCCTAACCCCCAGTCAGGGCCCCCATAGGGCAGCCAGCTGCAGAGCAGCCTCCCTCTCTCCAAATCCAGCTGCGCCAAATGGGACTGTCAACTGAACTTTTCTGTGAAGCCAAAGGCAAAAGCATAGAATTAATAGCAATCAGAAGAAGGAAAATTGTAGAATATCTTCCTCATTAAATGAATAACAGAAGAATAAGAGTTTAAACATAGATATCATGCAGGCCAAACAACCTACTTGTTTTAAGCAGAATGAAACTGGAGCCAGGGGTGGTAGAATCTTAATTTTTATGCTATAGGATCCCCAATCCCAGCAATATGGAAAAGGAAAAGGGTGGAAAACAAGGCAATCAAGCCACAAAATATGTATCAAATATGTACTGTCCATATGGCACAGAGGGAGATCCTAATTCAATTCAGTTCGATAAGCTTCAACAAGAACGGCAGAATTACAGTGAAAATATCTGTTTTTGAAATCAGAGGACCTGAGTCTTGCCTCTGACACAATCTGTGTAATCTTAGTCAATTCACATATCCTCTTCTGGCCTCAGTTCATTCCACTAGTTTGCCTCTGAGGTTCCTTCCACCTCTGAATTTATGATCCTATAAGCAATATCTTATTGAGCACCTAATGTATACCAGGCATTGTGCTTGGCTTTGGGGGTTCAGAAACCAAATTGTCCATTTTACAAGGAATGATGAGGTCCCTACAGCCCTCAAGGTAAGTAATTTAGGTAGGAAAATTAAATGAAGTGACAAGGTAAAGAACAATATCCTCCCACAAAGCACAAGGCATTATCTCCATATAATATCACTTAATTATTGATCAATGAGTGAGTAGATGAATATTAGGCAACTAGTGGTAGTAATATAGCTAGTGAGGATGATAGGATTTTGAAGTAAGTTGATCATTGTTACAATATTGCTATTATTGTGTACAATGATCTGATTCTGTTCACTTCACTCTGCATTACTTCATGTTGGTCTTTCCAAATTTTTATGAGATCAGCCTGTTTATCATTTCTTATAGCACAATAGTATTCCATCACCATCATATGCTAAAACTTGTTCAGCCATTCTCCAATGGGTGAACACCCCCCAGTTCCAATTCCTTACTAACACAAAAAAGAGATACTACAAATACTTTTGTACAAATAGGCCCTTTTCCATTTTTTTCCACCTCTTTAGGATATAGATTCAATAGTGGTATTGCTGGATCTAAGGATATACAAAATTAAAACAAAAAAAAAAGAACTTTCCCTTTTGTCTTAGAATCAGTACTAAGTATCCAAAACAGAAGAGGGATAAGGGATAGGCAATTGGGGTTAAGTAATTTATCCAGGGTCACACAAATAGGAAGCAATTTTATAGTGCTTTGGGCTTAGTTCTAAATTGTTCTCCAGAAAGATCACTTCACAACTCCATCAATAGTGCATCAGCACTCTAAATGATCACCCTACTGCAAATATTAATGATATGGAAATAGGTCTTGATCAATGATGCATATGAAACCCAGTTGAATTGCTCATTGGCTACGGGGTAGGGGAGGGAAGAGGGAGTATGAATCATGTAACTATGGGAAAATATTCTAAATAAATAAATTTTTAAATAGTGCATTAGCATATTAATTTTCCAACACTTCCACCAATATTTATAATTTTCCTTTTGTGCCATATTAGTCAATCTGATAGGTTGAGATGGTACCTCAGAGTTGTTTTAATTTGCATTTCTATAATCTATATTGATTTAGAGCATTTTTAATATGACTATTGAGAACTTTGATTTGGTCTTCTGAAAACTGCCTGCCAATGTCCTTTGAACCTTTATTATTTGGGGAATAATTTGTACTCTTATAAATTTGACTCAGTTCTCTATATATTTGAGATACTTGCCATAATTTCCCCTCAACTTTCTTCTTTCCTTCTAATATTGATTGAATTGGTTTTGTTTGTGTAAAAACTTTTAGATTTGATATAATCGAAATTATCCATTTTACATCTTGTAATGCTCTCTGTTTGGTCCTAAATTCTTCCCTTATCTATAGATATGACAGGTAGACTATTCTATGCTCCCCTATTTTGCTTATACTATCACCTTTATGTATAAATAACATACTAATTTTGACCTTAATTTGGTATATGGTATGAGATGTTGGTCTATATCTATTTTCTGCCATCTTTGCAAACTTTAAAGCACAAAATAGTAGCTATTAATGTTTATATATATGCATATATATATGTATATATTATTGGCCTTTACAGTCTTGTCCCACATTCAGTAATGCAAGGTAGTATCCTGTGGTATTCAGAGATAGACTCCTTACAGGTGAAGGAATAGTATTGTTGATTTAGCCTGGAGATTCAAGTGCACTTGTTTTAGAAATATAATGTTATCTTTGAAAGTATTCTAAACTTTCAGGTAAGTTTTCTCTTAGTGGAGATATTCTAATTCTAGCCTGGGCTATCACCAGCTAACTGGGCGGCCTTGGAAGAGTTCTTTAGGGACAACTAAATGGATCAATGCATAGAATGCTAGACTTGGAGTCAGGAGGACCTGGGTTCAAATCTGACCTCAGACACTTACGAGCTGTGTGACCTTGGGCAAATCACTAAACCATGTTTGCCTCAGTTTCCTCATATGTAAAATGGACTGAAGAAAGAAATGCCAAACCATTCTCGTATCTTTGCCAAGACAACAATAACAGCTTTTGCCCAAAGACCTTTGGTAGGGTAGAAATCACTATCCACTGAGGCTCGCCATTCTACTTTTAGAGAGCACTAGCTATTAGGATATCTAAATGTATCTCTGTAATGTCTACTCTCAAGGACAGAACAAGTTCACTCCCTCTTCCAATAAAAGCCTTACATATACTTGAAGACAGCTCTCATCTTATCCTTAAATCCTTTCTGCCCTAGGTCAAACATCCCTACTTTTTTCAACTAATTCTTATATAATATGAACTCAAAGCCTTTTACCAGTCTGGTTGCCCTCCTTTGGATGGTCTCCAGCTTATCAGTTTACCTTCTAAAGTGTGGTGCCCAGATAGGAATACAAAATTCCACGTGTAGTCTGACCAGGACAAAGTACAGCAGAATTTATAGTCCTGGAATCCATTCTTTCTTAATGCAACCTAGAATTAAATGAACTTTCAACAACCATTGTACTCACCCTAGACAGCAATTATCAACTGATACTCATTTTTACTACCACTAAGTAAAGTTGGCACAATACTGCAGACAAAGTGCAAGACAGCAGAGAGTCCAAAAGCTAGACAACTTGGCTCCTGATTCATGGTGTGATCCCAGAACATGGGAACTCTGCCACTGAATATCATCTACCCTCGCTTCTTAGATAGGGAACAATAAAATCAGCCAATTGACAAGGCTAGAGATGAATTAAGTGACTTTTACCAAGTATGCAGTTAAGATACGATGAATGATTTTTTAAAAATCAGTGGAGTCCCAGATATAGTTTGAGAGATATAAAAGTGTGATTTGAGGATCTCATATGGGATCAGATCTTCCAATGTTTTAATGGGCTTATGAGCCTGTTTGAAGTTATTGTTGTAGTTCAGTCATTTTCAGTCACGTCTGACTTTTCATGACCCCATTTGGAGTTTTCTTAGCAAAAAACTAGAGTGGTTTGCCATTTTCTTCTCCAGCTCATTCTACAAATGAGAAAACTGAGGCAAGCAGGATTAAGTCACATAACTAGTAAATGTCTGAGGCCAGATTAAACTGAGGAAAATGAGTCCAGGCCTAGCACTCTATCCATTGGACCATCTAATTGTTTGAAGTAAATGTGCTAAACATAAATGATTGTATCTGAGGGATATATCCATTTCATTTCCACTAGACTCTAATGTGTTATGGTAGCTAGCACCTCAAGAAGCAGCATAATAGTGTAGAAAAAGCATTAGGCTGGGAGTCAAAAGACTTAATTAGTTCTGACTCTACTGCTACTTGGTTGTATGAATAATGTATAATCTCTTCTCTGGGCCTTAGTTTCTTCAAATGTCAAATGATAGAGTTAGAAGACCATCCTTCAAACCTTACTCTGCTGATAGTGTTCTTTTTTGTAACTCTTACCTTCTTTTTTAGAAGCAATATTATGTATTGGTTCCAAAGAAGAAAGTGATAAGGGGTAGGGGACTGGGGTTAAGTGACTTGCCCAGGGTCACACAGCTAGGAAATAGAACAGATTTGAACCCAGGACTTCCCATCTCCAGACTTGGCTCTCAATCCACTGAGCCACCTAGCTGCCCCCCACTTTGTGGTTACTAATGATTCATTATAGACTTAGAGAAGGGATCTCAGAAATATTATAATTCAACTCCTCTCTAACCATGGATTACCTCTATAATATCTCCCTAAAATGACTATGATAATTATCCTGCCTCTATTAGAAGACCTCTGCTTTTGGACAACTTAAAAAAACTCCTATACACAATCCACTCTACTTTGGGGTAGCCCTGAATGTTAGGGAATTTTTATTAATAAAGAATCCAAACCTGTCTTCCTGCAACGTTCATCTATTGCTCCATCTTCTGGTATCAGGCAAAACAAGTTTAATTCTAGGTTCACAAACCTTCATGCACTTGAATACAAATCTCATATACCCATTAAGCAAATCCCTAACTCAACCAATCCACTTGAGGAACAGTTTCTAATTCTTTCACTGAACTAGATTTTCCCTGCTGAAGAAACTCTATCTTTAAAAAAGAAAAGAAAAGAAAAGAAGAAGAAGAAGAAGAAGAAGAAGAAGAAGAAGCTTACCTTCTGTCCTAGAATCAACACTAAGCAGAATCAATTCAAAGGGAAAAGCATTAAGGGGTAGGCAACTGGAGTTAAGTGACTTGCCCAGGGTCACACAGATAGGAAGTGTCTGAGGTCACATTTGAACTCAAGACCTCCTGTCTCTAGATCTGGAACTCTATCCTCTGTGCTACCCTGCTGCCCCTCAGATTCCATCTTTTTAATGTCTTTTCTTGAAAATGTTGTCCAAAAACTAAACTCATTATTTCAAAAGTGGTCTGCTGGGGGGCAGCTGGGTAGCTCAGTGGATTGAGAGCCAGGCCTAGAGACGGGAGGTCCTAGGTTCAAATCTGGCCTCAGACACTTCCCAGCTGTGTGACCCTGGGCAAGTCACTTGACCCCCATTGCCTACCCTTACCACTCTTCTGCCTTGGAGCCAATACACAGTATTGACTCTAAGACGGAAGGTAAGGGTTAAAAAAAAGTGGTCTGCTAGATCAAAATAAAGAAAAACTATAATCTCCCCCTTTTCTACACAGAACTCTGCTATTCTTACAACCTAATGTTATGGTTTTTCAAAATAATTTGACATTATATATTAAGCACTTACCATTTAAAGTACAACTAGAGTCACCTAGGTTTAGCTAGGTATAGCTTGGATAGCTCAGGTAATGCAACAGGTTTGGAGTCAGGAAGTCCTGAGTGCAAATTCAACTTCAGACCCTTACTAGCTATGTGGCCCTGAGCATGACATATACTGCTGGTTTGCTCAGTTTCTTCATTTGCAAAATGAACTGAATAATGAAATGGCAAACCGCTCCAGTGTCTGTCAAGAAACCCCCCAAATGGGGTCATGATAAGTCAGAAGCAACTGAACATAACTAAGTACGCTGTGATTTGTACCAGGAGGGACAAAAAGTTTAGATAAGCTTTTTTTAGCTAAAACCCTCATGTCCTCTTTCCATTGACTACATTTTGATTTTTCATCCCCACCCAACTTGTCATTTTCTATTTTATCTTGTAATGGTGCAGAGTTTTGAATCCAAGTTTTAAAGCTTACATTTATCCTGATAAGTTTTCATTTTATTGGATTCAGAGAATTTATCTAATTTGAGAAGATCCTTTGCATTCCTAGTTTTATCTTCCAATGTGTAATCTCTCTCTCTCTCTCTCTCTCTCTCTCTCTCTCTCTCTCTCTCTCTCTCTCTCTCTCTCTCTCTCTCTCT